>NW_025747514.1:17500-50000 GCF_021184085.1 Oncorhynchus gorbuscha | reverse complement strand
GCTTATAGTCCTGTCACTCAAACAAGAAGGCCATTGCTCTTCTGAAGCTGGAGGGGACTAGCCTCACAGACAACACACACACAGACAGAGAGAGGGGACTAGCCTCACAGACAACACACACACAAACAGAGAGAGGGTACAAGCCTCACAGACAACACACACACAGACAGAGAGAGGGGACTAGCCTCACAGACAACACACACACAGACAGAGAGAGGGGACTAGCCTCACAAACAACACACACACAGACAGAGAGAGGAGACAGAGAGAGGAGACTAGCCTCTACATTACTACCCTCACAGACAACACACACACACACAGACAGAGAGAGGAGACAGACAGAGAGAGGAGACAGGTAGAGAGAGGAGACAGACGGGGGGGGGGACAGACAGAGAGAGGAGGAAGAGAGGGGGAGGGGACAGACAGAGAAGACAGGTAGAGAGAGGGGACAGGCAGTGAGAGGAGACAGACAGACAGGGGGAGGGGACAGATAGAGAGAGGAGACAGACAGAGAGAGGAGACAGACAGGGGAGGGGACAGACAGAGAGAGGAGACAGACAGAGAGAGGAGACAGACCGGGGGAGGAGACAGACAGAGAGAGGAGACAGACAGGGGGAGGAGACAGACTGAGCGAGGAGACAGACAGGGGGAGGGGACAGACAAGAGAGGAGACAGACAGGGGGAGGGGACAGACAGAGAGAGGAGACAGACAGGGGAGGGGACAGACAGGGGAGGGAGACAGACAGGGGGAGGGGACAGACAGAGAGAGACAGACAGACAGGGGGAGGGGACAGACAGACGAGAGCAGACAGAGAGACAGATAGACAGGAAGGGAGACAGACAGAGAGAGAGACAGACAGGGGAGACAGACAGAGAGAGGAGACAGGGGAGGAGACAGACAGAGGGAGAGAGGAGACAGACAGGGGAGGAAACAGACAGAGAGAGGAGAAAGACAGGGGGAGACAGACAGAGAGAGGAGACAGACAGGGGTAGGAGACAGACAGGGGGAGGAGATAGACAGAGAGAGGAGACAGACAGAGAGAGGAGACAGACAGAGAGAGGAGACAGACAAGGGGAGGGGACAGACAGGGGGAGGAGACAGACAGGGGGAGGAGACAGACAGAGAGAGGAGACAGACAGAGAGAGGAGACAGAGAGGGGGAGACAGACAGAGAGAGGAGCAGACAGAGTGAGGAGACAGACAGGGGGAGGGGACAGACAGAGAGAGGAGACAGACAGAGAGAGGAGACAGACAGAGGGAGGAGACAGACAGGGGGAGGAGACAGACAGAGAGAGGAGCAGACAGAGCGAGGAGACAGACAGGGGAGGGGACAGACAGAAAGAGGAGACAGACAGAGGAGGGGACTGACAGAGAGAGGAGACAGACAGGGGAGGAGACAGACAGAGAGAGGAGACAGACAGACAGGGAGGGGACAGACAGAGCGAGGAGCAGACAGAGAGAGGAGATAGACAGGAGGAGGAGACAGAGAGGGGGGAGGGGACAGACAGAGAGAGGAGCAGACAGGGGAGGAGACAGACAGAGAGAGGAGACAGACAGGGGAGGAGACAGACAGAGACAGAGGAGACAGACAGGGGAGGGACAGACAGACAGGGAGGAGACAGACAGGGGAGGAGACAGACAGGGGAGGAGACAGACAGAGAGAGGAGACAGACAGGGGGGAGACAGACAGGGGAGGAGACAGACAGAGAGAGGAGACAGACAGGGGAGGAGACAGACAGAGAGAGGAGACAGACAGGGGGGGGACAGACAGAGAGAGGAGACAGACAGGGGAGGAGACAGGCAGAGAGAGGAGCAGACAGAGTGAGGAGACAGACAGGGGAGGAGACATACAGGGGAGGAGACAGACAGACAGGGGGACGGGACAGACAGGGGGACGGGACAGACAGGGAGAGCTGACAGACAGAGAGAGGAGACAGACAGGGAGAGGGGACAGACAGAGAGAGGAGACAGACAGAGAGAGGAGACAGACAGGGGAGGGGACAGACAGGGAGTGGGGACAGACAGAGAGAGGAGACAGACAGAGAGAGGAGACAGACAAGGGGAGGAGACAGACAGAGAGAGGAGACAGACAGGGGTGGGGACAGACACAGAGAGGAGACAGACAGGGGAGGGGACAGACAGGGAGTGGGGACAGACACACACATGCCTATACCTGAAGATGAATATGAAAAGCATGAGGAGCATGCAGAAGGTGGCCACGTTGTCCATGGTCTTCATCAGCACCACCAGCTGTCTGCGTAGCGCTGGCATGAAGCGCACCAGCTTGATCACTCTCAACAGTCTGAAGGTCCTCAGGACAGACAGACCTCCATCAGACTGACCTATGATCTCACACACACTGGAGAGGAGAGGGAGAGATGGATGGAGGGATGAAACAGATGGATGCAGAAAGAGAGAACAGGGGAGGAAAGAGGAGAGAGAAGTGAGGAGTGAGGAGAGATGAGAGGAGAGAGGAGAGATGTGAGGAGAGATGAGAGGAGAGAGGAGAGAGGAGTGAGGAGAGAGGAGTGAGGAGACAGGAGAGAGGAGAGAGGAGACAGGAGAGAGGATAGAAGAGTGATGAGAGAGGAGACCGGAGAGAGGAGTGAGGAGACAGGAGAGAGGAGACAGGAGAGAGGAGACAGGAGAGAAGAGAGGAGAGAGGAGACCGGAGAGAGGAGTGAGGAGAAAGGAGAGAGGAGACCGGAGAGAGGAGTGAGAGACAGGAGAGAGGAGACAGGAGAGAGGAGACAGGAGAGAGGAGACAGGAGAGAGGAGTGAGGAGAGAGGAGAGAGGAGACGGAGAGAGGAGTGAGGAGACAGGAGAGAGGAGAGAGGAGAGAGAGGAGACAGGAGAGAGGAGACCGGAGAGAGAGAGAGGAGTGAGGAGAGAGGAGAGAGGAGACAGGAGAGAGGAGAGAGGAGACAGGAGAGAGGAGAGAAGAGTGAGGAGAGAGGAGTGAGGAGACAGGAGAGAGGAGAGAGGAGAGGAGAGAGGAGAGAAGAGTGAGGAGAGAGGAGTGAGGAGAAAGGAGAGAGGAGACAGGAGAGAGGAGAGAGGAGTGAGGAAACAAGAGTGAGGAGTAGAGGAGAGAGGAGAGGAGTGAGGAGTGAGGAGAGAGGAGAGAGGAGACAGGAGAGAGGAGAGAGGAGAGAGGAGTGATGAGTGAGGAGTGAGGAGTGAGGAGAAAAGGGAGAGGGGAGAGGAGAGGGGAGAGGGGAGAGGGGAGAGGAGGGGAGAGGGGAGAGGAGAGAGGGGAGGAGAGAGGGAGAGAGAGAGAGGAGAAAAGATGAGTGAGACAGGCAGAGAAAGGAAGAGAAGAAAATAGAAGACACAAATCCAGACAGCAAGGTTTTCTAATTTCCCCTCTGATCCCAACTGAAACCATCGGGAACATTCAGCTGTCAGAATCTTCCAATGCCAACCCAACGCCCAATACATTATCCATCATTCTAACATTCCAACTGACATCCCAAAGCTGTGACATTCAGCTGTCAGAATCTTCCAATGCCAACCCAACGCCCAATACATTATCCATCATTCTAACATTCCAACTGACATCCCAGAGCTGTGACATTCAGCTGTCAGAATCTTCCAATGCCAACCCAACGCCCAATACATTATCTATCATTCTAACATTCCAACTGACATCCCAAAGCTGTGACATTCAGCTGTCAGAATCTTCCAATGCCAACCCAACGCCCAATACATTATCCATCATTCTAACATTCCAACTGACATCCCAAAGCTGTGACATTCAGCTGTCAGAATCTTCCAATGCCAACCCAACGCCCAATACATTATCTATCATTCTAACATTCCAACTGACATCCCAGAGCTGTGACATTCAGCTGTCAGAATCTTCCAATGCCAACCCAACGCCCAATACATTATCTATCATTCTAACATTCCAACTGACATCCCAGAGCTGTGACATTCAGCTGTCAGAATCTTCCAATGCCAACCCAACGCCCAATACATTATCTATCATTCTAACATTCCAACTGACATCCCAGAGCTGTGACATTCAGCTGTCAGAATCTTCCAATGCCAACCCAACGCCCAATACATTATCCATCATTCTAACATTCCAACTGACATCCCAAAGCTGTGACATTCAGCTGTCAGAATCTTCCAATGCCAACCCAACGCCCAATACATTATCTATCATTCTAACATTCCAACTGACATCCCAGAGCTGTGACATTCAGCTGTCAGAATCTTCCAATGCCAACCCAACGCCCAATACATTATCCATCATTCTAACATTCCAACTGACATCCCAGAGCTGTGACATTCAGCTGTCAGAATCTTCCAATGCCAACCCAACGCCCAATACATTATCCATCATTCTAACATTCCAACTGACATCCCAGAGCTGTGACATTCAGCTGAATCTTCCAATGCCAACCCAACGCCCAATACATTATCCATCATTCTAACATTCCAACTGACATCCCAGATGACATTCAGCTGTCAGAATCTTCCAATGCCAACCCAACGCCCAATACATTATCCATCATTCTAACATTCCAACTGACATCCCAGAGCTGTGACATTCAGCTGTCAGAATCTTCCAATGCCAACCCAACGCCCAATACATTATCTATCATTCTAACATTCCAACTGACATCCCAGAGCTGTGACATTCAGCTGTCAGAATCTTCCAATGCCAACCCAACGCCCAATACATTATCTATCATTCTAACATTCCAACTGACATCCCAGAGCTGTGACATTCAGCTGTCAGAATCTTCCAATGCCAACCCAACGCCCAATACATTATCTATCATTCTAACATTCCAACTGACATCCCAGAGCTGTGACATTCAGCTGTCAGAATCTTCCAATGCCAACCCAACGCCCAATACATTATCCATCATTCTAACATTCCAACTGACATCCCAGAGCTGTGACATTCAGCTGTCAGAATCTTCCAATGCCAACCCAACGCCCAATACATTATCCATCATTCTAACATTCCAACTGACATCCCAAAGCTGTGACATTCAGCTGTCAGAATCTTCCAATGCCAACCCAACGCCCAATACATTATCCATCATTCTAACATTCCAACTGACATCCCAGAGCTGTGACATTCAGCTGTCAGAATCTTCAATGCCAACCCAACGCCCAATACATTATCTATCATTCTAACATTCCAACTGACATCCCAGAGCTGTGACATTCAGCTGTCAGAATCTTCCAATGCCAACCCAACGCCCAATACATTATCTATCATTCTAACATTCCAACTGACATCCCAGAGCTGTGACATTCAGCTGTCAGAATCTTCCAATGCCAACCCAACGCCCAATACATTATCTATCATTCTAACATTCCAACTGACATCCCAGAGCTGTGACATTCAGCTGTCAGAATCTTCCAATGCCAACCCAACGCCCAATACATTATCTATCATTCTAACATTCCAACTGACATCCCAGAGCTGTGACATTCAGCTGTCAGAATCTTCCAATGCCAACCCAACGCCCAATACATTATCCATCATTCTAACATTCCAACTGACATCCCAGAGCTGTGACATTCAGCTGTCAGAATCTTCCAATGCCAACCCAACGCCCAATACATTATCTATCATTCTAACATTCCAACTGACATCCCAGAGCTGTGACATTCAGCTGTCAGAATCTTCCAATGCCAACCCAACGCCCAATACATTATCCATCATTCTAACATTCCAACTGACATCCCAGAGCTGTGACATTCAGCTGTCAGAATCTTCCAATGCCAACCCAACGCCCAATACATTATCTATCATTCTAACATTCCAACTGACATCCCAGAGCTGTGACATTCAGCTGTCAGAATCTTCCAATGCCAACCCAACGCCCAATACATTATCTATCATTCTAACATTCCAACTGACATCCCAGAGCTGTGACATTCAGCTGTCAGAATCTTCCAATGCCAACCCAACGCCCAATACATTATCTATCATTCTAACATTCCAACTGACATCCCAGAGCTGTGACATTCAGCTGTCAGAATCTTCCAATGCCAACCCAACGCCCAATACATTATCCATCATTCTAACATTCCAACTGACATCCCAGAGCTGTGACATTCAGCTGTCAGAATCTTCCAATGCCAACCCAACGCCCAATACATTATCCATCATTCTAACATTCCAACTGACATCCCAGAGCTGTGACATTCAGCTGTCAGAATCTTCAATGCCAACCCAACGCCCAATACATTATCTATCATTCTAACATTCCAACTGACATCCCAGAGCTGTGACATTCAGCTGTCAGAATCTTCAATGCCAACCCAACGCCCAATACATTATCTATCATTCTAACATTCCACCTGACATCCCAGAGCTGTGACATTCAGCTGTCAGAATCTTCCAATGCCAACCCAACGCCCAATACATCCATTCCATCCAAACATTCCACCTGACATCTAACATTCCCAGAACTGTGACATTCAGCTGTCAGAATCTTCCAATGCCAACCCAACGCCCAATACATTATCTATCATTCTAACATTCCACCTGACATCCCAGAGCTGTGACATTCAGCTGTCAGAATCTTCCAATGCCAACTCAACGCCCAATACATTATCCATCATTCTAACATTCCAACTGACATCCCAGAGCTGTGACATTCTGACATGGTAACTGTAACATCATTCCTGTAACGTTCTGGTAACATTCTGTGGTCGTGTTGGGCAGGCCCCCCGACCTGATGATGACGATGATGCCGTCGAAGATGTTGTAGGGGTTCCTCAGGTAGGCGAAGAAGCCAAAGGCGGTCAGCTTGAGGATCATTTCCAGGGTGAACATACTGGTGAACACAATGTTACTGATCTCCAACACGTTAGTCAGCTCCTCCGGCTGGATGGGGAGACAAGATGCAAAAGAAACAGAACTCAGAGAGAGAAACACGTTTAAAGAGATGGAAGAATGAAGACAGCAAGATATGGTTATTTTGGTATTATAATGCTGCCTTCAACAATTGAAAAATATGAAACTGCAGACAACCAACACAGCTTCAGTACTGAGACACCTGTACAAACCTGCCACATAGACCGCAACACAACACAACAAGCTACACAACTTGATATAGTGAGATAGATCCAGCTCAGTGGCGCGTAGCTTTAACCAATGAAAACGAGAAAAGAGACAATATGAACACTGGCCTAAAATGTCATGTTATTGTTTTCAGAGAGACCGAAGGGGAGGGAGGGTGCAGCCATTTTCTGTCTGGAAGATTGTGCTTGGTTCGAAGAGCGATTAGTGCATGAACACACTCACACACACACACACAAACACACATACACAATCTGATCAATATCACGTGTGTGTATCTGTGATCACCAGTACAATTTGTATCAAAGACAGAAAACATAAAGGCTAGCCAAGACACTCTTTCTTCTCCTCTAATCCTGTGTTTCTCTCTTCCCTCTCTCCATCTCTCTCTCCCTCCATCTCTCTCTCTCCATCTCTCTCTCTCTCTCCATCTCTCTCTCCCTCCATCTCTCTCTCTCTCCATCTCTGTCTCCCTCCATCTCTCTCTCTCTCCATCTCCCTCTCGCTCTTTGTCTCATTTACCAGACACTCCCATCTCCCTATGATCAATATCTCTCCATGGATCAGCTCAGTGTGAGAAGAAAACAAGAGGAGAAGAACAGAGCCCCCCTCCTCCACTGGCAGGCATGGTGGAGGAGATGAGGGGATGAAGAGAGGAGGGGATGAGATCTAGTGCTGACTGATTCACCCAGATGTCCTTATTTTGGGGGTTTATTAAATAACCAATTGCCCAACGTAGGTTCAATTACTTGAATTCCATGTATTTCTTTTTTTGTGAGATCAACGGGCCGTTTCTCTTTAGAGAAATCAAATCATTCATGAGAGAAATTAAGTCAAGAACTATGTGGGATGCTGGGCTGAAGGGAGTTTTCATTATGTAAATATTCAACCTATTTCATGTATGATAATGCTTTTGTTGTGTAATTACTGTGTATAAAAGTAACATGTACTGTATATGAAATGTGAGTACAATTTATATGTAAAAAGCTGTAAGAGGGGATGGGTCAATAAAAAACATCTCCTCTATTTGATATGTTTCTCCTACCTTCTATCTCCCTCCATGTTCGTCTTCCTCCTATCACCTTCTATCTCCCTCCATGTTCATCTTCCTCCTATCACCTTCTATCTCCCTCCATGTTCATCTTCCTCCTATCACCGTCTATCTCCCTTCATGTTCATCTTCCTCCTATCACCTTCTATCTCCCTCCATGTTCATCTTCCTCCTATCACCTTCTATCTCCCTCAATGTTCATCTTCCTCCTATCACCTTCTATTTCCCTCCATGTTCATCTTCCTCCTATCACCTTCTATCTCCCTTCATGTTCATCTTCCTCCTATCACCTTCTATCTCCCTCCATGTTCATCTTCCTCCTATCACATTCTATCTCCCTCCATGTTCATCTTCCTCCTATCACCTATCTCCCTCCATGTTCGTCTTCCTCCTATCACCTTCTATCTCCCTCCATGTTCGTCTTCCTCTCATCACCTTCTATCTCCCTCCATGTTCGTCTTCCTCCTATCACCTTCTATCTCCCTCCATGTTCGTTTTCCTCCTATCACCTTCTATCTCCCTCCATATTCCTATCACCTTCTATCTCCCTCCTATCACCTTCTATCTCCCTCCACGTTCGTCTTCCTCCTATCACCTTCTATCTCCCTCCATGTTCGTCTTCCTCCTATCACCTTCTATCTCCCTCCACGTTCCTCTTCTATCTTCCTCCATGTTCGTCTTCCTCCTATTGCCTTCTATCTCCCTCCATGTTCATCTCACTCCTATCACCTATCTCCCTCCATGTTCCTCTTCCTCCTATCACCTTCTATCTTCCTCCATGTTCGTCTTCCTCCTATTGCCTTCTATCTCCCTCCATGTTCATCTCACTCCTATCACCTATCTCCCTCCATGTTCCTCTTCCTCCTATCACATTCTATCTCCCTCCATGTTCGTCTTCCTCCTATGACCTTCTATCTCCCTCCATGTTCGTCTTCCTCCTATCACCATCTATCCCCCTCCATGTTCGTCTTCCTCCTATCACCTTCTAACTCCCTCCATGTTCATCTTCCTCCTATCACCTTCTATCTCCCTCCCTCCCTCCCTCTCCTCTCCTCTCACCTGTTTACCCTTTCATCTCTCCTTCCTGTCTTTCATTTCCTCCCTCACAGATACCTGCACCTCCCTGCCTGCACATCCTTCTCTCTCCCTCTCTTTTCTCCATCCCTCTCCCTCCCTCTCTTTTCTCCATCCCTCTCCCTCCCTCTCTTTTCTCCATCCCTCTCTCTCCCTCTCTTTTCTCCATCCCTCTCCCTCCCTCTCTTTTCTCCATCCCTCTCTCTCCCTCTCTTTTCTCCATCCCTCTCCCTCCCTCTCTTTTCTCCATCCCTCTCTCTCCCTCTCTTTTCTCCATCCCTCTCCCTCCCTCTCTTTTCTCCATCCCTCTCTCTCCCTCTCTTTTCTCCATCCCTCTCTCTCCCCTCTCTTTTCTCCACCCCTCCTCTCTCTCCCTCTCTTCACCTTCTATCTCCCTCCATCTCCATCCTCCTCTCTTTGTAGTTCTCTTGTTTTTATCTTTGAATGTTTACTGAATATAAATCCGTAAGCCCCCCCCCACACACACACACATACATGCTGTATATACATGCTAATAGGGGAGCCTCTCAGTCATGCTACCATTGATGTGAAAGATGAATGCTGTTGAGTCAGAGATGTATCTCCCTCACACACACACACACACACACACACACACACACACACACACACACACACACACACACACACACACACACACACACACACACACACACACACACACACACACACACATACACAGCAACTCCGAATGAAGACTACAAGTAACAGAAGGACATCTAGTGAAGGTCATATCCTCACTGTATGCTCTTAACACATGTCATGTAATCCTTCCCTCAGGGGATTGAACAAATGAAGTTTCAGTAAGCCCTGTTACCAAAGAGGCAAACACATACACGTTCAGTTCTAGAACACAACCCCCTGGAACAACACTTACAAATCTACTGCAGAACACACACCACCTCTGCCTCTGCCAAGAGAGACCATTGTGTAATGCTGTTGGAGTGTGTGGTGTGTGTGTGTGTGGTGTGGTGTGGTGTGGTGTGGTGTGGTGTGGTGAGGTGTGGTGTGTGTGTGTGTGGTGTGTGTGTCTGTGTGGTATGTGTAATGCTTTTGGTGTATGTGTGTGTGTGTGTGTGTGTGTGTCTGTGTGGTATGTGTAATGCTTTTGGTGTGTGTGGTGTGTGTGTGTGTGGTGTGTGTAATGCTGTTGGTGTGTGTGGTGTGTGTGTGGTGTGTGTAATGCTGTTGGTGTGTGTGGTGTGTGCATGAGTGTGAATTCATACAGGAATAGAGCTGAAAATGCTGTGTAACAGGAGTCTGCTCCCGCTTCTCTCTCGGTGAGTTCCTGTCCTCCTCTCCTCCTCTCCCCACATCCCTCTGTTATTTTTAGAGTCTTCAGAAATGAGAGAACCGACTCCTCTGCATGTCGTCAAGGAGTGAGGGGGTGGATGAGAGATGAAGACAGAGGGAGGGAGGGAGAGAGAGAGAGATGGAGGGAGACAGAATGGAGAAGGGAGAGGGAGGGATGGACAGAGACAGGGGAGGAGGGAGAGAGAGTGATGGAGGGAGACAGAATGGAGAAGGGAGAGGGAGGGATGGACAGAGACAGGGGAGGAGGGAGAGAGAGTGATGGAGGGAGACAGAATGGAGAAGGGAGAGGGAGGGATGGACAGAGACAGGGGAGGAGGGAGAGAGAGAGATGGAGGGAGACAGAATGGAGAAGGGAGAGGGAGGGATGGACAGAGACAGGGGAGGAGGGAGAGAGAGAGAGATGGAGGGAGACAGAATGGAGAAGGGAGAGGGAGGGATGGACAGAGACAGGGGAGGAGGGAGACTAAAAGAGGCAGGGAAAGGAGGGGTGTGAGACAGGAGGGAGGGAGAGAAAGAGAGAGAAAGAGGGGTTGAGGGAGGTAGGAATGGTTATGTAACAGCCAGGGTGGGTGTATTTTGGCATGAAGCTACCACACCCCTTCCACACAGGCAGCTCCCTCCCTTCCTCTCTTCTTCTGTCTCTCTCAGGAGAGAAGTCAGCCAGTCAGCCAGCCAGACAGCCAGCCAGCCAGACACCACCTAAAGCAGGTTGAGGTGTACCTACCCTGCTGTTTTCTACTGATATCGTTGTGGTGGGTGTATAATGGAACAATACATTCCCATCAGTCAGCCAGCCAGCCAGACACCACCTAAAGCAGGTTGAGGTGTACCTACCCTGCTGTTTTCTACTGATATCGTTGTGGTGGGTGTATAATGGAACAATACATTCCCATCAGTCAGCCAGACAGACAGACAGCACCTAAAGCAGGTTGAGGTGTACCTACCCTGCTGTTTTCTACTGATATCGTTGTGGTGGGTGTATAATGGAACAATACATTCCCATCAGTCAGCCAGCCAGCCAGACACCACCTAAAGCAGGTTGAGGTGTACCTACCCTGCTGTTTTCTACTGATATCATTGTGGTGGGTGTATAATGGAACAATACATTCCCATCTGTCAGCCAGACCTCCAGCAAGACAGACAGACAGCCAGAAAGACAGCACCTAAAGCAGGTTGAGGTGTACCTACCCTGCTGTTTTCTACTGATATCGTTGTGGTGGGTGTATAATGGAACAATACATTCCCATCAGTCAGCCAGACAGCCAGCCAGACAGACAGCCAGCCAGACAGACAGCACCTAAAGCAGGTTGAGGTGTACCTACCCTGCTGTTTTCTACTGATATCGTTGTGGTGGGTGTATAATGGAACAATACATTCCCATCAGTCAGCCAGACAGCCAGCCAGACAGACAGCCAGCCAGACAGACAGCACCTAAAGCAGGTTGAGGTGTACCTACCCTGCTGTTTTCTACTGATATCGTTGTGGTGGGTGTATAATGGAACAATACATTCCCATCAGTCAGCCAGACAGACAGACAGACAGACAGCACCTAAAGCAGGTTGAGGTGTACCTACCCTGCTGTTTTCTACTGATATCGTTGTGGTGGGTGTATAATGGAACAATACATTCCCATCAGTCAGACAGACAGCCAGCCAGTCAGACAGCCAGACAGACAGACAGCACCTAAAGCAGGTTGAGGTGTACCTACCCTGCTGTTTTCTACTGATATCGTTGTGGTGGGTGTATAATGGAACAATACATTCCCATCAGTCAGCCAGACAGCCAGCCAGTCAGACAGCCAGACAGACAGACAGCACCTAAAGCAGGTTGAGGTGTACCTACCCTGCTGTTTTCTACTGATATCGTTGTGGTGGGTGTATAATGGAACAATACATTCCCATCAGTCAGCCAGACAGACAGACAGCACCTAAAGCAGGTTGAGGTGTACCTACCCTGCTGTTTTCTACTGATATCGTTGTGGTGGGTGTATAATGGAACAATACATTCCCATCAGTCAGACAGACAGACAGACAGCACCTAAAGCAGGTTGAGGTGTACCTACCCTGCTGTTTTCAACTGATATCGTTGTGGTGGGTGTATAATGGAACAATACATTCCCATCAGTCAGCCAGACAGCCAGCCAGTCAGACAGCCAGACAGCACCTAAAGCAGGTTGAGGTGTACCTACCCTGCTGTTTTCTACTGATATCGTTGTGGTGGGTGTATAATGGAACAATACATTCCCATCAGTCAGCCAGACAGCCAGACAGACAGCACCTAAAGCAGGTTGAGGTGTACCTACCCTGCTGTTTTCTACTGATATCGTTGTGGTGGGTGTATAATGGAACAATACATTCCCATCAGTCAGTCAGCCAGACAGACAGACAGACAGACAGCACCTAAAGCAGGTTGAGGTGTACCTACCCTGCTGTTTTCTACTGATATCGTTGTGCTGGGTGTATAATGGAACAATACATTCCCATCAGTCAGCCAGACAGACAGACAGACAGACAGCACCTAAAGCAGGTTGAGGTGTACCTACCCTGCTGTTTTCTACTGATATCGTTGTGGTGGGTGTATAATGGAACAATACATTCCCATCAGTCAGTCAGCCAGACAGACAGACAGACAGACAGCACCTAAAGCAGGTTGAGGTGTACCTACCCTGCTGTTTTCTACTGATATCGTTGTGGTGGGTGTATAATGGAACAATACATTCCCATCAGTCAGCCAGACAGACAGACAGACAGACAGACAGACAGACAGACAGACAGACAGACAGACAGACAGCCAGCCAGACAGACAGCACCTAAAGCAGGTTGAGGTGTACCTACCCTGCTGTTTTCTACTGATATCGTTGTGGTGGGTGTATAATGGAACAATACATTCCCATCAGTCAGCCAGACAGACAGCACCTAAAGCAGGTTGAGGTGTACCTACCCTGCTGTTTTCTACTGATATCGTTGTGGTGGGTGTATAATGGAACAATACATTCCCATCAGTCAGCCAGACAGACAGCACCTAAAGCAGGTTGAGGTGTACCTACCCTGCTGTTTTCTACTGATATCGTTGTGGTGGGTGTATAATGGAACAATACATTCCCATCAGTCAGCCAGCCAGACAGACAGACAGCACCTAAAGCAGGTTGAGGTGTACCTACCCTGCTGTTTTCTACTGATATCGTTGTGGTGGGTGTATAATGGAACAATACATTCCCATCAGTCAGCCAGACAGACAGACAGACAGCACCTAAAGCAGGTTGAGGTGTACCTACCCTGCTGTTTTCTACTGATATCGTTGTGGTGGGTGTATAATGGAACAATACATTCCCATCAGTCAGCCAGCCAGACAGACAGACAGACAGCACCTAAAGCAGGTTGAGGTGTACCTACCCTGCTGTTTTCTACTGATATCGTTGTGGTGGGTGTATAATGGAACAATACATTCCCATCAGTCAGCCAGACAGACAGACAGACAGACAGCACCTAAAGCAGGTTGAGGTGTACCTACCCTGCTGTTTTCTACTGATATCGTTGTGGTGGGTGTATAATGGAACAATACATTCCCATCAGTCAGCCAGCCAGCCAGACAGACAGACAGCACCTAAAGCAGGTTGAGGTGTACCTACCCTGCTGTTTTCTACTGATATCGTTGTGGTGGGTGTATAATGGAACAATACATTCCCATCAGTCAGCCAGACAGACAGACAGACAGACAGCCAGCCAGACAGACAGCACCTAAAGCAGGTTGAGGTGTACCTACCCTGCTGTTTTCTACTGATATCGTTGTGGTGGGTGTATAATGGAACAATACATTCCCATCAGTCAGCCAGCCAGACAGACAGACAGACAGCCAGCCAGACAGACAGCACCTAAAGCAGGTTGAGGTGTACCTACCCTGCTGTTTTCTACTGATATCGTTGTGGTGGGTGTATAATGGAACAATACATTCCCATCAGTCAGCCAGACAGACAGCACCTAAAGCAGGTTGAGGTGTACCTACCCTGCTGTTTTCTACTGATATCGTTGTGGTGGGTGTATAATGGAACAATACATTCCCATCAGTCAGCCAGACAGACAGACAGCACCTAAAGCAGGTTGAGGTGTACCTACCCTGCTGTTTTCTACTGATATCGTTGTGGTGGGTGTATAATGGAACAATACATTCCCATCAGTCAGCCAGACAGACAGACAGCACCTAAAGCAGGTTGAGGTGTACCTACCCTGCTGTTTTCTACTGATATCGTTGTGGTGGGTGTATAATGGAACAATACATTCCCATCAGTCAGTCAGCCAGACAGACAGCACCTAAAGCAGGTTGAGGTGTACCTACCCTGCTGTTTTCTACTGATATCGTTGTGGTGGGTGTATAATGGAACAATACATTCCCATCAGTCAGACAGACAGACAGACAGCACCTAAAGCAGGTTGAGGTGTACCTACCCTGCTGTTTTCTACTGATATCGTTGTGGTGGGTGTATAATGGAACAATACATTCCCATCAGTCAGCCAGACAGACAGACAGCACCTAAAGCAGGTTGAGGTGTACCTACCCTGCTGTTTTCTACTGATATCGTTGTGGTGGGTGTATAATGGAACAATACATTCCCATCAGTCAGTCAGCCAGACAGACAGACAGACAGACAGCACCTAAAGCAGGTTGAGGTGTACCTACCCTGCTGTTTTCTACTGATATCGTTGTGCTGGGTGTATAATGGAACAATACATTCCCATCAGTCAGCCAGACAGACAGACAGACAGACAGCACCTAAAGCAGGTTGAGGTGTACCTACCCTGCTGTTTTCTACTGATATCGTTGTGGTGGGTGTATAATGGAACAATACATTCCCATCAGTCAGCCAGACAGACAGACAGACAGACAGCACCTAAAGCAGGTTGAGGTGTACCTACCCTGCTGTTTTCTACTGATATCGTTGTGGTGGGTGTATAATGGAACAATACATTCCCATCAGTCAGCCAGACAGACAGACAGACAGCACCTAAAGCAGGTTGAGGTGTACCTACCCTGCTGTTTTCTACTGATATCGTTGTGGTGGGTGTATAATGGAACAATACATTCCCATCAGTCAGCCAGCCAGACAGACAGACAGCACCTAAAGCAGGTTGAGGTGTACCTACCCTGCTGTTTTCTACTGATATCGTTGTGGTGGGTGTATAATGGAACAATACATTCCCATCAGTCAGCCAGACAGACAGACAGACAGCACCTAAAGCAGGTTGAGGTGTACCTACCCTGCTGTTTTCTACTGATATCGTTGTGGTGGGTGTATAATGGAACAATACATTCCCATCAGTCAGCCAGCCAGACAGACAGACAGACAGCACCTAAAGCAGGTTGAGGTGTACCTACCCTGCTGTTTTCTACTGATATCGTTGTGGTGGGTGTATAATGGAACAATACATTCCCATCAGTCAGCCAGACAGACAGACAGACAGCACCTAAAGCAGGTTGAGGTGTACCTACCCTGCTGTTTTCTACTGATATCGTTGTGGTGGGTGTATAATGGAACAATACATTCCCATCAGTCAGCCAGCCAGACAGACAGACAGACAGCACCTAAAGCAGGTTGAGGTGTACCTACCCTGCTGTTTTCTACTGATATCGTTGTGGTGGGTGTATAATGGAACAATACATTCCCATCAGTCAGCCAGACAGACAGACAGACAGACAGCACCTAAAGCAGGTTGAGGTGTACCTACCCTGCTGTTTTCTACTGATATCGTTGTGGTGGGTGTATAATGGAACAATACATTCCCATCAGTCAGCCAGACAGACAGACAGACAGACAGACAGACAGCCAGCCAGACAGACAGCACCTAAAGCAGGTTGAGGTGTACCTACCCTGCTGTTTTCTACTGATATCGTTGTGGTGGGTGTATAATGGAACAATACATTCCCATCAGTCAGCCAGACAGACAGACAGCACCTAAAGCAGGTTGAGGTGTACCTACCCTGCTGTTTTCTACTGATATCGTTGTGGTGGGTGTATAATGGAACAATACATTCCCATCAGTCAGCCAGACAGACAGACAGACAGCACCTAAAGCAGGTTGAGGTGTACCTACCCTGCTGTTTTCTACTGATATCGTTGTGGTGGGTGTATAATGGAACAATACATTCCCATCAGTCAGCCAGCCAGACAGACAGACAGCACCTAAAGCAGGTTGAGGTGTACCTACCCTGCTGTTTTCTACTGATATCGTTGTGGTGGGTGTATAATGGAACAATACATTCCCATCAGTCAGCCAGACAGACAGACAGACAGCACCTAAAGCAGGTTGAGGTGTACCTACCCTGCTGTTTTCTACTGATATCGTTGTGGTGGGTGTATAATGGAACAATACATTCCCATCAGTCAGCCAGCCAGACAGACAGACAGACAGCACCTAAAGCAGGTTGAGGTGTACCTACCCTGCTGTTTTCTACTGATATCGTTGTGGTGGGTGTATAATGGAACAATACATTCCCATCAGTCAGCCAGACAGACAGACAGCACCTAAAGCAGGTTGAGGTGTACCTACCCTGCTGTTTTCTACTGATATCGTTGTGGTGGGTGTATAATGGAACAATACATTCCCATCAGTCAGCCAGCCAGACAGACAGCACCTAAAGCAGGTTGAGGTGTACCTACCCTGCTGTTTTCTACTGATATCGTTGTGGTGGGTGTATAATGGAACAATACATTCCCATCAGTCAGCCAGACAGACAGACAGCACCTAAAGCAGGTTGATGAGTGTACCTACCCTGCTGTTTTCTACTGATATCGTTGTGGTGGGTGTATAATGGAACAATACATTCCCATCAGTCAGCCAGCCAGACAGACAGCACCTAAAGCAGGTTGAGGTGTACCTACCCTGCTGTTTTCTACTGATATCGTTGTGGTGGGTGTATAATGGAACAATACATTCCCATCAGTCAGCCAGCCAGACAGACAGACAGACAGCACCTAAAGCAGGTTGAGGTGTACCTACCCTGCTGTTTTCTACTGATATCGTTGTGGTGGGTGTATAATGGAACACTACATTCCCATATTGAAAGTGCTCCATGTACGTCACTGATACCTGACCTCCAGTGACTTGTACTACTTGTGCGTCATCCATTGGACACATCTCGACCTTGTTAGCCCACTAAGCTAAAGTCATTGGGTTAGCTTTGGGGACTGAAGAGCAATACTGTTGTTGTGCACATTGTGTATATGTGCTGTACTCCCTGACTGTGTTATAGTTCACCTTTGGTGGTTTTCAATGCAAATAGTATTGATGAGAATAGTATATTTACCTGGTTGTGATGTTCATGCTGATAGTATTGATGAGAATAGTATATTTACCTGGTTGTGATGTTCATGCTGATAGTATTGATGAGAATAGTATATTTACCTGGTTGTGATGTTCATGCTGATAGTATTGATGAGAATAGTATATTTACCTGGTTGTGATGTTCATGCTGATAGTATTGATGAGAATAGTATATTTACCTGGTAGTGATGTTCATGCTGATAGTATTGATGAGAATAGTATATTTACCTGGTTGTGATGTTCATGCTGATAGTATTGGTGAGAATAGTATATTTACCTGGTTGTGATGTTCTATCCCCATGCTGATAGTATTGATGAGAATAGTATATTTACCTGGTTGTGATGTTCTATCCCCATGCTGATAGTATTGATGAGAATAGTATATTTACCTGGTTGTGATGTTCTATCCCCATGCTGATAGTATTGATGAGAATAGTATATTTACCTGGTTGTGATGTTCATGCTGATAGTATTGATGAGAATAGTATATTTACCTGGTTGTGATGTTCATGCTGATAGTATTGATGAGAATAGTATATTTACCTGGTTGTGATGTTCTATCCCCATGCTGATAGTATTGATGAGAATAGTATATTTACCTGGTTGTGATGTTCTATCCCCATGCTGATAGTATTGATGAGAATAGTATATTTACCTGGTTGTGATGTTCATGCTGATAGTATTGATGAGAATAGTATATTTACCTGGTTGTGATGTTCTATCCCCATGCTGATAGTATTGATGAGAATAATATATTTACCTGGTTGTGATGTTCTATCCCCATGCTGATAGTATTGATGAGAATAGTATATTTACCTGGTTGTGATGTTCTATCCCCATGCTGATAGTATTGATGAGAATAGCGATCATGATTCCTCTATTGAAGTATTTGCTCTCCACGATGCCCCAAAGTTTCTTCCTCATCTCATCCCACATGTCCTTACAGTGTCCAAAACACGACCTCCTCTTCCTCTTCTTCTTCACTCCCTCCCCCTCTTCCACTTTCTCCTCCAAGTGGTTCTCCTCCCTGTCCGTCTCCTCCACAGCCCCCTCCTCCTCTTCCCCATTGGCCGAGTCGCCCACAGCTCCCGCCCCCTCCCTGAGTGACAGTGCCGCAGCGCACTGAGGGCAGTCCTCTGTGTTTTGAGGGACGGCCAGGGCGATGGAGTTGCCCAGGGGTTGGGAGCTGTGGACTAGGTCCAGCTTGCTTTGGTGAGGACAGGGAGATTCTAATGAAAGATGGAGAGGGAGTGTGAGAAAGAATCAGCATGTCATTAACAGCATCAATAGACACTTTCACATTGTCTCACTATATCCATGTAAGCCAGCGTTTGATAGCGCCAAAGAGGTTTAAAAGTCGAGAGATTAAACAAGACTCATCGCACTGGCTCGCACGAAACAATGTGAAAGAGGCTAATATCATGTTAAAGTTCAAGTTTAGACATTTAACAAAAACCCTTTCTCTCATCCTCCCACCCACTGCCTCCCACTTACGGCGTGGCTGCCTCAGGTGATGCCTTTCCCCTCCGTTCGCACTCCCTCCTCCTCTTCCTCCTCCTCTTCCTCTCCCTCTAGTGGGCGGTGGTGGCAGAGGCCTTCCTCTCAGTTGGTTATACAGGGCTACAGACCTCCTGCGGGCCTTGCGCAGTATGTGGCAGACCAGCTGGAAGAGCTCTTCGTAGCAGTCCCCCGGTTCATGCAGGCTGGCCAGGGTAGAGGAGGACAGGCACTGGGCCCGCTGCTCCTGCATCAGCTGGTGCTCCCGCTGCTTGGTCTCACTGAACTGGGTGGCGATGACCACCAGACAGAGGTTGATCATGAAGAACGAGCCAATCTGTGAAGTGGTGGATAATCAGAGGTGAGTTACAAACACAGAGTTACTGTAGTGAGTGCTGAAGGCCAACCAGAAACACACACAGATACATACAGTGGAAGACCACTGGTCGTCTATAATGGAGTTGCTGCTGGTCAGCACGTGCAAGATTCACTTTTTGGCTTTGAGATGATTGAATAACAATCAGGGGGACCCCAGGCCTCCAGACATATCTTGAGGTACTTCATTAGGTTTACCTTTACTGCAGACTGAGGGAAAGAGGAGGATGATATTACAGTAGATGGGGAGTAGAGAGGCCAGAGCCAAAGAGGAGGTAGAAGAGAGTAGGAGGGCAAATACATAGAGCAGGACTTTATTTTACTGATGGCCAGAGGAGTAACACATTATACTAACAAATGACAAGCAGAATATCTCTAACACATTAGACAATCATTCCTTCATCATTAGAATCCAGATCTGCCTCTGGTCTCATCACTTGGGAGTTAGATGTAAACGGTATGTCTCCTTCAGTATTGGTCGACCACCTTCTACCCACCGAACATACAGCATACACTGTTGCTGCTTTTTCCTCTCAAGATAGCATTGATGCTAATAAAGTGTGCTGTTTGTGTGCTGTTTCCCCCTTAGCGACGCCAGTGTGATGTTAGCACTCATTCTAAAGGTCTAGGGAGGCTGTAGTTTCTAACAGAGTGTTATCAGGAGAGACAGAAAAAATAAATAAAAGAAGATACCCAATGCAAGTAGACACAATGTCTCACTCTGTTTATAATATTCTCAGTTTATAATACTCACAGTTTATAATACTCTCAGTTTATAATACTCTCAGTTTATAATACTCACAGTTTATAATACTCTCAGTTTATAATACTCTCAGTTTATAATACAGTTTATAATACTCAGGTGTATAATAAGGTGAATGCACCAATTTGTAAGTCGCTCTGGATAAGAGCGTCTGCTAAATGACTTAAATGTAAATGTAATACGCTCTGTTTATAATACTCTGTTCATAATACTCGGTTTGTAATACTCTGTGTATAATACTATCCGTATTTAATACTATGTTAAAAATACTCTCTGTTTATAATAATCTCTGTTTATAATACTCTGCTAATAATATTCTGTTTATAATGCTCTCTGTTTATAATAGTCTCCGTTTATAATACTCTGTTGATAATACTCCGTTTATAATACTCTCTATTTTTAATACCCTGTTTATAATGCTCTGTTATTA
This sequence comes from Oncorhynchus gorbuscha, assembly GCF_021184085.1. NCBI lineage: Eukaryota > Metazoa > Chordata > Actinopteri > Salmoniformes > Salmonidae > Oncorhynchus > Oncorhynchus gorbuscha. The sequence continues at coordinate 29,104 of NW_025747514.1, read as the reverse complement.
ATACTCTGTTTATAATGCTCTCTGTTTATAATACTCTCCGTTTGATAATACTCTGTTTATAATACTATGTTTATAATACTCTGTTAATAATACTCTGTTAATAATGCTCTGTTAATAATGCTCTCTGTTCATAATACTCTGTTTATAATACGCTCTGTTTATAATACTCTGTTTATAATGCCCTCTCTGTTTATAATACTCTCTGTTTATAATTATCTCTGTTTATAATACTCTCCGTATATAATACTCTGTTAATAATACCCTGTATATAATACGCTCTGTTAATACTATCTCTCTCTCTGTTAATTCTCTCTCTCTCTCTGTTAATTCTCTCTCTCTCTGTTAATACTATCTCTCTCTGTTAATACTCTCTCTCTGTTAATTCTCTCTCTCTGTTAATACTCTCTCTCTGTTAATACTATATCTCTCTCTGTTAATACTATCTCTCTCTCTCTGTTAATTCTCTCTCTCTCTGTTAATACTCTCTCTCTGTTAATTCTCTCTCTCTGTTAATACTCTCTCTCTGTTAATACTATATCTCTCTCTGTTAATTCTCTCTCTCTCTGTTAATACTATATCTCTCTCTGTTAATACTATATCTCTCTCTGTTAATACTATATCTCTCTCTGTTAATACTATATCTCTCTCTGTTAATACTATATCTCTCTGTTAATACTATCTCTCTCTCTGTTAATACTATATCTCTCTCTGTTAATACTATATCTCTCTCTGTTAATACTATCTCTCTCTCTGTTAATACTATATCTCTCTCTGTTAATACTATATCTCTCTCTCTGTTAATACTATCTCTCTCTCTGTTAATTCTCTCTCTCTCTGTTAATTCTCTCTCTCTCTGTTAATACTATATCTCTCTCTGTTAATACTATATCTCTCTCTGTTAATACTATATCTCTCTCTGTTAATTCTCTCTCTCTCTGTTAATACTATATCTCTCTCTGTTAATACTATCTCTCTCTCTGTTAATTCTCTCTCTCTCTCTGTTAATACTATCTCTCTCTCTGTTAATTCTCTCTCTCTCTCTCTGTTAATTCTCTCTCTCTGTTAATTCTCTCTCTCTCTCTGTTAATACTATCTCTCTCTCTGTTAATTCTCTCTCTCTCTGTTAATACTATATCTCTCTGATAATACTCTCTCCCTCTCACTCTGATAATACTCTCCCTCTGTTAATACTCCCTCCCTCTCTGTTAATACTCTCGCTCTCTGTTAATACTCTCTATCTGTTACTACTCTCTGTGTGTTAATACTCTCGCTCTGTTAATACTCTCTCTCTCTCTCTCTCTCTCTGCTAATAACTTATTTGGGACTGGGGGGGGGGGGCAGTATTGAGTATTGAGTGTGCTGTTTCCCCCTTAGCGATGCTAATGTATTGTTAGCACTCATTCTAAAGGTCTAGGGAGGCTGTAGTTTCTAACAGAGTTATGCAAATAATGTTACGGCTTTCTTGCGGTGAAGGAGAGTCGGACCAAAATGCGACGTGTAGATTGCGATCCATGTTTATTAAACTGAAGCAACACGAATCTAAATACAAACACTACAAAACAATAAACGTAACGAAAACCGAAACAGCCTAATACTGGTGCAAATAAACACAGAACAAGGACATCAGGACACTAAGGACAATCACCCACGAAACACTCAAAGAATATGGCTGCCTAAATATGGTTCCCAATCAGAGACAACGATAAACACCTGCCTCTGATTGAGAACCACTTCAGACAGCCATAGACTTAACTAGAACACCCCACTAAGCTACAATCCCAATACCAACACACCACATACAAAAACCCATGTCACACCCTGGCCTGACCAAATAAATGAAGATAAACACAAAATACTTTGACCAGGGCGTGACAGAACCCCCTTCCCCCAAGGTGCGGACTCCCGGACGCACACCAAAAACTATAGGGGAGGGTCTGGGTGGGGGTCTGTCCATGGTGGCGGCTCCTGCGCCTGGACGTGGACCCCACTCTATCAAAGTCTTAGTCCCTCCTCCTCGCATCCTTGGATAGTCCACCCTCGCCGCCGACCATGGCCTAGTAGTCCTCACCCAGAACCCCACTGGACTGAGGGGCAGCTCGGGACTGATGGACAGCTCGTGACTGAGGGGCAGCTCGGGACTGAGGGGCAGCTCGGGACTGAGGGGCAGCTCGGCACTGAGGGGCAGCTCGGCACTGAGGGGCAGCTCGGCACTGAGGGGCAGCTCGGCACTGAGGAAGCTCGGCACTGAGGGGGCAGCTCGGCACTGAGGGGCTCAGCACTGAGGGGCAGCTCAGCACTGAGGGGCAGCTCAGCACTGAGGGGCAGCTCAGCACTGAGGGGCAGCTCAGCACTGAGGGGCAGCTCAGCACTGAGGGGCAGCTCGACACTGAGGGGCAGCTCAGCACTGAGGGGCAGCTCAGCACTGAGGGGCAGCTCAGCACTGAGGGGCAGCTCAGCACTGAGGGCAGCTCAGCACTGAGGGCAGCTCAGCACTGAGGGCAGCTCAGCACTGAGGGAAGCTCAGCACTGAGGGGAAGCTCAGCACTGAGGGAAGCTCAGCACTGAGGGGAAGCTCAGCACTGAGGGAAGCTCAGCACTGGGGAAGCTCAGCACTGAGGAAGCTCAGCACTGAGGGAAGCTCAGCACTGAGGGGAAGCTCAGCACTGAGGGAAGCTCAGCACTGAGGGGAAGCTCAGCACTGAGAGGAAGCTCAGCACTGAGAGGAAGCTCAGCACTGAGAGGAAGCTCAGCACTGAGAGGAAGCTCAGCACTGAGAGGAAGCTCAGCACTGAGAGGAAGCTCAGCACTGAGAGGAAGCTCAGCACTGAGAGGAAGCTCAGCACTGAGAAGACATTCAGCACTGAGAAGACGTTCAGCACTGAGAAGACGTTCAGCACTGAGAGGAAGCTCAGGCAGGTAGTTGGATCTGGCAGATCCTGGCTGGCTGGCGGTTCTTGTAGATCCTGGCTAACTGGCGGATCTGGAAGAGTCTGGCTGATTGGCAGATCTGGAAGAGTCTGGCTGACTGGCGGATCCTGGCTGACTGGCGGATCCTGGCTGACTGGCGGATCCTGGCTGACTGGCGGATCCTGAAGAGTCTGGCTGACTGGCGGATCTGGAAGAGTCTGGCTGACTGGCGGATCTGGAAGAGTCTGGCGGATCTGGAAGAGTCTGGCTGACTGGCAGGTCTGGAAGAGTCTGGCAGATCTGGAAGAGCGAGCTCACGTGTTAGCAACCTGCATTCCATTGCATTTCTACAGACAAAGGAATTCTCCGGTTGAAACATTATTGAAGATTTATGATAAAAACATCCTAAAGATTGATTCTGTACTTCGTTTGACATGTTTCTACGAACTGTAATATGACTTTTTGACTTTTTGTCTGAACTTTCGCCTGGACTTGCCCGCGCCTCGTGAGTTTGGATTGTGTACTAAACGCGCAAACAAAAAGGAGGTATTTGGACATAAATGGACTTTATCGAATAAATCAAACATTTATTGTGGAACTGGGATTCCTGGGAGTGCATTCTAATGCTATTTCTGACTTCTGTTGACTCCACAACATGGCGGATATCTGTTTGGCTTGTTTTGTTGTCTGAGCGCTGTACTCAGATTATTGCATGGTGTGCTTTTTCGGTAAAGCTTTTTTGAAATCGGACACAGCGGTTGCATTAACTTCTTGCGTCGAGCAATCCCGTATCCGGGAGCGTAATTATAGCCTCAAGCTCATTACCATAACGCAACGTTAACTATTCATGAAAATCGCAAATGAAATGAAAGAAATATATTCACTCACAAGCTTAGCCTTTTGTTAACAACACTGTCATCTCATATTTTCTAAATATGCTTTTCAACCATAGCTACACAAGCATTTGTGTAAGAGTATTGATAGCTAGCATAGCATTAAGCCTAGCATTCAGTAGGCAACATTTTCACAAAAACAAGAAAAGCATTCAAATAAAATAATTTACCTTTGAAGAACTTCAGATGTTTTCAATGAGGAGACTCTCAGTTAGATAGCAAATGTTCAGTTTTTCCCAAAAATATTATTTGTGTAGGAGAAATCGCTCCGTTTTGTTCATCACGTTTGGCTAAGAAAGAAATCTGAAAATGCAGTCTCTACAACGCCAAACTTTTTACCAAATTAACTCCATAATATCGACAGAAACATGGCAAACATTGTTTAGAATCAATCCTCAAGGTGTTTTTCACATATCTATTCAATGATAAATCATTCGTGGCAGCTGTGTTTCTCCTCGAAGCAAACTGAAAAAGACACGCAGCTGGAGATTACGCAATAATTGCGACGGAGGACACCAAGCGGCCACCTGGTAGATGTAGTCTCTTAAGGTCAATCTTCCAATGATTTGCCTACAAATACCTCACAATGCTGTCGACACCTTGGGGAAACGACAGAAAGTCTAAGCTCATTCGTGACCCACACACAGCCATATAAGGAGACATTTGGAACACAGCGCATTCAAAATCTGGGGCACTTCCTGTATGAAATTTCATCTTGGTTTCGCCTGTAGCATTAGTTCTGTGGCACTCACAGACAATATCTTTGCAGTTTTGGAAACGTCAGAGTGTTTTCTTTCCACAGCTGTCAATTATATGCATAGTCGAGCATCTTTTCGTGACAAAATGTCTTGTTTAAAACGGGAACGTTTTTTTATCCATAAATTAAAAGAGTGCCCCCTATATCCAATAAGTTAAGGAGAAGTTTATCTATAGTTCCATGCATAACACTTGTATTTTCATCAACATTTATGATGAGTATTTCTGTAAATGCATGTGGCTGATGATGTTTTGGAAGCAAAACATTACTGAACGTAACGCGCCAATGTAAACTGAGCTTTTTGGATATAAATATGAACTTTATCGAACAAAACATACATGTATTGTGTAACATGAAGTCCTATGAGTGTCATCTGATGAAGATCATCAAAGGTTAGTGATTAATTTAATCTCTATTTCTGCTTTTGTGACTCCTCTCTTTGGCTGGAAAAATGGCTGTGTTTGTCTGTGACTTGGCTCTGACCTAACATAATCGTTTGGTGTGCTTCCTTCGTAAAGCCTTTTTGCAATCGGACACCGTGGCTGGATTTACAACAAGTGTATCTTTGAAATGGTGTAAAATACTTGTATGTTTGAGGAATTTTAATTATGGGATTTCTGTTGTTTTGAATTTGGCGCCCTGCAATTTCACTGGCTGTTGGCGAGGTGGGACACTACCATCCCACATATCCCAGAGAGGTTAATACACACACACTCTCTCTCTCTGTGTGTGAGTCAGAAAAGAGAGAACCACTGCATTCTCTATCCTTCTCCTCAACTTGCCCCTCATAAGCTTTGGATTGGTGAAACCATAATACTTACACCAGTCCATTTCCTCTAAATCCATACAAGGGAAGTGAACGATTACACAGAATGAACTCCCAGGAGTTCACCTGGCCCTTGGCTGACCCTGTGGGTTGATGAAGTGTTATCTGACAGGTAGACTGCGGGGCAGGAAGGGGTGTATTGAGTTGTTAGGTTCTGCTGCACAGCTTCAATCTCCTGATCAGAACAACAGGAGAGATAGACAACCCACTAACCCCACCCAGAAAAACCCCATAAGGGTAGCTATACACAGCTCTGTTGCCTTCCAAACATCACACACATCTGCTCTATTCACATGCAAATTGTATTGTATTCAACGTTTGTAATTTCCACAGACTTGATCTGGCCTTACGAAAAATGTATCAACCCCTACAAGAAATGATCATTAATTATAATCTACATAATAATTCACATTTCCTGTTGCTTCAGGATTATTTTCCTGCTGTGAGAAACAGAGTCCAATTATTGCATCTGTACACTCACCCACACTAATGCATGCATGCACACAGGCAAAAGAGCATACATGCACATCACACACTTCTCCCAGAGGTAGATCAGGCTCAGAGGGTGTGGAGCTGTGTGACGGATGTGGCAGCAACGTGTAGCTATTAAACACAGCACTAAGCCTCTTTAAAGACGGAGAGCTGAGGAGAGGAGAGGAGAGGATAGAGTAGAGTAGAGAATAGAGTAGAGAATAGAGTAGAGAATAGAGTAGAGAATAGAGTAGAGAATAGAGTAGAGAATAGAGTAGAGAATAGAGTAGAGAATAGAGTAGAGAATAGAGAAGAGAATAGAGAAGAGAATAGAGAAGAGAATAGAGAAGAGAGGAAGGTAGGAGAGGAGAGGAGATAAAAGAGGAGAGGAGAGTGAGCAAAGCCGTGTGCCAGGCAGCCTCTAAATCTTCATAGCAGACTGTAGAAGAGAGAGAGAGAGAGGAGAGAGAAGAGAAGAGGGAGAGAATATGGAAGGAAGGAAATGAGAAGAGAGAAGAGGAGAGAAGAGAAGAGGGAGAGAATATGGAAGGAAGGACAGGAGAAGAGAGAAGAGGAGAGAAGAGAGGAGGGAGAGAATATGGAAGGAAGGAAATGAGAAAGAGAGAAGAGGAGAGAAGAGAAGAGGGAGAGAATATGGAAGGAAGGACAGGAGAAGAGAGAAGAGGGAGAGAATATGGAAGGAAGGACAGGAGAAGAGAGAAGAGGAGAGAGAAGAGAAGAGGGAGAGAATATGAAAGGAAGGAAAGGAGAAGAGAGAAAAGGAGAGAAGAGAAGAGGGAGAGAATATGGAAGGAAGGACAGGAGAAGAGAGAAAAGGAGAAGAGAGTAGAGAGGACAGAGATATGTGGAGAGAAGAGGAGAAGGGAGTAGAGGGCAGAGATATGTAGAGAGAAGAGGAGAAGGGAGTAGAGAGGACAGAGATATGTAGAGAGAAGAGGAGAAGGGAGTAGAGAGGACAGAGATATGTAGAGAGAAGAGGAGAAGGGAGTAGAGAGGACAGAGATATGTAGAGAGAAGAGGAGAAGGGAGTAGAGAGGACAGATATGTAGAGAGAAGAGGAGAAGGGAGTAGAGAGGACAGAGATATGTAGAGAGAAGAGGAGAAGGGAGTAGAGAGGACAGAGATATGTAAAAAGAAGGGGAGGGCTCCATCTGTGATCTTAGTTCAGGGCTGGTCTGCAGGTGTGTGGGGCCTTTGATTCACCTCCAGACAGGTGTCTGTGTGCGTGCATAATGCAGTAATACTGTGAATCAGGGATATTGGACTTCCTGGTGATTAGGATCAAAGTAGCCTGCTGATCAGAAACACACACACACACACACACACACACACACACACACACACACACACACACACACACACACACACACACACACACACACACACACACACACACACACACACACACACACACACACACACACACACACACACACACACACACACACACACACACACACACACACACACACACACACACACACACACACACACCTTCTTGGAGAAAGCTCGGGAGTGAGAGAAAGCTCGGGAGTGAGAGAAAGCTCGGGAGTGAGAGAAAGCTCGGGAGTGAGAGAAAGCTCGGGAGTGAGAGAAAGCTCGGGAGTGAGAGAAAGCTCGGGAGTGAGAGAAAGCTCGGGAGTGAGAGAAAGCTCGGGAGTGAGAGAAAGCTCGGGAGTGAGAGAAAGCTCGGGAGTGAGAGGAAGCTCGGGAGTGAGAGGAAGCTCAGGAGTGAGAGGAAGCTCAGGAGTGAGAGGAAGCTCAGGAGTGAGAGGAAGCTCAGGAGTGAGAGGAATCTCAGGCAGGTTGATGGATCTACCAGATCCTGGCTGGCTGGTGGTTCCGGCAGATCCTGGCTGACTGGCAGATCCTGGCTGACTAGCAGATCTGGCAGATCTTGGCTGACTGGCGGATCCTGGCCGACTAGCAGATCTGGCAGATCTTGGCTGACTGGCGGATCCTGGCCGACTGGCAGATCCTGGCCGACTGGCAGATCCTGGCCGGCTGGCAGATCCTGGCCGGCTGGCAGATCCTGGCCGGCTGGCAGATCCTGGCCGACGGGCACTTCTGGCGGATCCTGGCTCACTAGCAGATCTGGCAGATCCTGGCTGACTAGCAGATCTGGCAGATCCTGGCTGACTGGCGGATCCTGGCTGACTGGCGGATCCTGGCTGACTGGCGGATCCTGGCCAATGGGCAGATCCTGGCCAACGGGCAGATCCTGGCCAACGGGCACTTCTGGCGGATCCTGGCTGACTGGCACTTCTGGCGGATCCTGGCAGACTGGTGGATACTGGCTGACTGGTGGATCTAACTGATCCTGACAGACTGGCGACGCTGGGCAGACTGGCGGCGCTGGGCAGACTGGCGGCGCTGGGCAGACTGGCGGCGCTGGGCAGACTAGGAGCACTGGCGGCGCTGGGTAGACTGGGGGCACTGGCAGCGCTGGGCAGACTGGCGGCACTGGCAGCGCTGGGCAGACTGGCGGCACTGGCAGCGCTGGGCAGACTGGCGGCTCCTTGCAGACTGACAGCTCCTTGCAGACTGACATCTCCTTGCCAACTGACAGCTCTGGCAGCTCCATGCAGACTGGCAGCTCCATGCAGACTGGCAGCTCCATGCAGACTGGCAGCTCTGGCTGCTCCATGCAGACTGGCAGCTCTGGCTGCTCCATGCAGACTGGCAGCTCTGGCTGCTCCATGTAGACTGGCAGCTCTGGCTGCTCCATGTAGACCGACAGCTCTGGCTGCTCCATGGAGACTGGCTGCTTCATGCAGACTGGCAGCTCTGGCTGCTCCATGTATTCTGACAGCTCTGGCTGCTCCATGCAGACTGGCGGCTCTGGCTGCTCCATGCAGACTGGCGGCTCTGGCTGCTCCATGCAGACTGGCGGCTCTGGCTGCTCCATGCAGACTGGCGGCTCTGGCTGCTCCATGCAGACTGGCGGCTCTGGCTGCTCCATGCAGACTGGCGGCTCTGGCTGCTCCATGCAGACTGGCGGCTCTGGCTGCTCCATGCAGACTGGCGGCTCTGGCTGCGCTGAACAGGCGGGAGACTCCGGCAGCGCAGGAGAGGAGAAAGGCTCTGGCTTCGCTAAACAGGCGGGAGACTCCGGCAGCGCTGTAGAGGAGGAAGGCTCTGGCTGCGCTGAACAGGTGGGAGGCTCCGGCAGCGCTGTAGAGGAGAAAGGCTCTGGCTGCGCTGAACAGGCGAGGCGCACTGAAGGCCTGGTGCGTGGTGCTGGAACTGGTGGTACTGGATCGAGGACACGCACAGGAAGCCTGGTGCGGGGAGCTGCTACCGGAGGACTGGAGTGTGGAGGTGGCACAGGATGGGCTAGACCGTGAAGGCGTACTGGAGATCTTGAAAGCAGTGTTAGCACAGGACGTGCAAGGCTAGGGATGTGCACAGAAGGCCTGGTGCGTGAGGCTGGCACCAACTTCACCAGCCGACTAACACGCACATCAGGACGAGTATGGAGCGCTAACCCAGGTGCCATCAAATCCCCAACACGTTGTGTCGGGCGAATTCCATGCAAAAAGCGCCAACACAGCAACTCCCTCATTTCTCTCTCCTCCAATTTCCCCATTAACTCCTTCACAGTCTCTGTTTCGCTCACCTCCAACACCGGCTCCTCACGATACACAGGGAGAGTTGGCTCAGATCTGACTCCTGACTCTGCCACACTCTCCCTGAGCCCTCCCCCAATAATTTTTTGGGGCTGATTCTCAGGCTTCCATCCGCTACACCGTGCTGCCTCCTCATATCTGCGCCTCTCAGCTTTTGCCGCCTCCAGTTCTTCCTTGGGATATTCTCCAGGCTGAGCCCAGGGTCCTTTACCGTCCAGTTCTTCCTCCCATGTCCATTTCTCCAGGTGGTGCAGCCTCTCCCACTGCAGCTGCTGCTGCTCCTGCTGCTGCTGCCTCTGTTGCCTCTCCTGTGGCTCCTGCCTGTTAACACGCTGCTTGGTCCGTTGGTGGTGGGTGATTCTGTAACGGTTTTCTAGGTGTCGTGAAGGAGAGTCGGACCAAACTGCAGCGTGTAGATTGCGATCCATGTTTAATGAAAAAACTAACGTAAATACAAATAAAGACAAAACACTACAAAACAATAAACGTAATGAAAACCGAAACAGCCTATACTTGTCAACTAAATAAAGCAACAGGAACAATGACACTAAGGACAATCACCCACGACAAACTCAAAGAATATGGCTGCCTAAATATGGTTCCCAATCAGAGACAACGATAAGCACCTGCCTCTGATTGAGAACCACTCCAGACAGCCATAGACTTTGCTAGATAACCCCACTAGCTACAATCCCAAATACATACACACCAAAACCCCAAGACAAAACACACCACAATACAAAAACTCCATGCCACACCCTGGCCTGACCCAATACATGAAGAAAAACACAAAATACTTAGACCAGGGCGTGACACTCATGATGCCATCTATCTGATTCCTTTTGATTTTCCTATGATGTCAAGCAAAGAGGCACTGAGTTTGAAGGTAGGCCTTGAAATACATCCACAGGTACACCTCCAATTGACTCAAATGATGTCTATTAGCCTATCAGAAGCTTCTAAATGCATGACACCATTTTCTGGAATTTTCCAAGCTGTTTAAAGGCACAGTCAATTTAGTGAATGTTAACTTCTGACCCACTGGAATTGTGATACAGTGAATTATAAGTGAAATAATCTGTCTGTAAACAATTTTGGGAAAATTGACTAGATGTAGATGTCCTAACTGACTTGCTAAAACTATAATTTGTTAACAAGAAATTTGTGGAGTGGTTGAAAAAACGAGTTGTAATGACTCCAACCTAAATGTATGTAAACTTCCCACTTCAACTGTACCTGTGAAAGGAGTCTACCTCTTTGTCTACCTCTTTGCAGTAGTAAGTTTTACAGAAACCCAAACCATTCCATGATTTTATTTAACCATTCAAAACGAGCTACTGCAATGCTGGTTTGATTGAATTGAACACAAACTCAAGAGACTAGAAAAGATCCCCTGCTCCTGTTGGTGGGGATGACATTGAGGAGTCTCTGCATGGTAATAATGTGAATGTGTTGTTAGAGGGGAGGGTCTGGAGAGGAGCAGCTCTGTGGTCGTAAAGATAAGAGCATGAGCGCAACAGGTTTATGACTGTCCTCTCAAAAAGCTAACCAATAACAGTCTATTTTCAATTTAACTTGGCAAGTCAGTTAAGAAAAAAATTCGTATTTACAATGACGGCCTACCCTGGCCAAAGCCTAACCCATGACGATGCTGGGCGAAATGTGCAACGCCCTATGGGACTCCCAATCACAACTGGTTGTGATACAGCCTGCTCTCATAGCAGGGTGTGTAGTGACACCTCTAGCACTGAGATGCAGTGCCTTAGGTCGCTGTGCCACTCGGGAGCCCCTAGTCTAACTGTATAGTATTGCTGTTTCCCTCAATGATGTTTCCCTCATAAGCTTATTTGAGAATGTCAACACCGTATATGATCCCGTCTCCTTTCCTTCAAATAATTACCCATAATTCACAGCAGTCACTTCCTCTGAGTCCTCAGAGGGCCGTCTGGCAATGCATGCTGGGATATGAACACATGATGACATGGCATCATCTTGGGGACAGCATGCCTCTCTGTTAGGATCCGCATCACAAGTATGTGTGTGTGGGTAGACGTGTGTGTGCACTGCATATGTGTCACACACTCGCGACGGGAGCCCACC
>NW_025747514.1:0-10000 GCF_021184085.1 Oncorhynchus gorbuscha | reverse complement strand
TACCTTGATGACAGATTCTTCAAAGTAGCCACCCTTTACCTTGATGACAGATTCTTCAAAGTAGCCACCCTTTACCTTGATGACAGATTCTTCAAAGTAGCCACCCTTTACCTTGATGACAGATTCTTCAAAGTAGCCACCCTTTACCTTGATGACAGATTCTTCAAAGTAGCCACCCTTTACCTTGATGACAGATTCTTCAAAGTAGCCACCCTTTACCTTGATGACAGATTCTTCAAAGTAGCCACCCTTTACCTTGATGACAGATTCTTCAAAGTAGCCACCCTTTACCTTGATGACAGATTCTTCAAAGTAGCCACCCTTTACCTTGATGACAGATTCTTCAAAGTAGCCACCCTTTACCTTGATGACAGATTCTTCAAAGTAGCCACCCTTTACCTTGATGACAGATTCTTCAAAGTAGCCACCCTTTACCTTGATGACAGATTCTTCAAAGTAGCCACCCTTTACCTTGATGACAGATTCTTCAAAGTAGCCACCCTTTACCTTGATGACAGATTCTTCAAAGTAGCCACCCTTTGCCTTGATGACAGATTCTTCAAAGTAGCCACCCTTTACCTTGATGACAGATTCTTCAAAGTAGCCACACTTTACCTTGATGACAGATTTGCACACTCTTAGCGGTGCTTAAAGTGTCCACCATTTTTGCAAAAGGTGTTTAACGTTAGTAAGACATGGCTATATTGTTACAGCATTGTCTTACACCTTTCTGAAAGGTGACTTCCAACTAGGAGTGTTTACAGCTTAACTGAGGGACAGAGTCAGCCACGTAGGACTTGCCTAGTGTCACGCCCTGACCTTAGAGAGCCGTTTTATTTCTCTATTTGGTTAGGTCAGGGTGTGATTTGGGGTGGGCATTCTATGTTGTCTATTTCTTTCTTTTTGGCCGAGTAAGGTTCCCAATCAAAGGCAGCTGTCTATCGTTGTCTCTGATTGGGGATCATATTTAGGCAGCCCTTTTTCCCACTTTCTGTTGTGGTATCTTGTCTTTGGTTGTTGCATGTGTTTGCACCCCTAGCTTTATGTTCGTTGAGTTGTTTATTGTTTTTGTTGGAACATTTAAAATGAAAAGAAAATATACGCATACCATGCTGCACTCTGGTCTCATTCTAACAACGAACGTTACAGAAGATCCCACCACCAACAGACCAAGCAGTGTGGTCATTAGGAATAGACTTGGGAGGAGATCCTGGATGGAGCAGGACCCTGGACGCAGGCTGGGGAGTATTGCCGTCCGAAGGAGGAGATAGAGGCAGTGAAAGAGGAACGGCGACGTTACGAGGAGTTATACCAACAAAGCAAGCACGAGAGGCAGCCCACACGAGGAGATTAGCAGTGTCAGGGTTTAGACCTGAGCCAACTCCCCGTGCTTACCGTGGGGAGTGTGTGACTGGTCAGGCACCGTGTTATGCAGTGATGTGCACGGTGTCTCCAGTGAGCATTCACAGGCCGGTGCGCTCTGCTCTGCACGAGCCCCCCGCGTTTGCCGGGCGGAAGTGGGCATCCAGCCAGAACGGGTTGTGCCAGCTCTACGCTCGAGACCTCCAGGGCTCCTCCACGGCCCAGTGTATCCGGTGCCTGCTCCACGCACTAGGCTTCCAGTGCATCTCCCCAGTCCGGTGAGACTTGTTCCGGTTCCACGTACCAGGCCTCCAGTGTGTCTCTCCAGCCTGGTAAGCCTTATGGCAGCTCCACGCACCAGGCTTCCAGTACTTTTCCTCAGTCCGGTGAGACCTGTTCCGGCTCCATGTACGAAGCCTGTAGTGATGATCCATGGCCCGGAGCCTGTAGTGATGATCCATGGCCCGGAGCCTGTAGTAAGGATCCATGGCCCGGAGCCTGTAGTGATGATCCATGGCCCGGAGCCTGTAGTGATGATCCATGGCCTGAAGCCTGTAGTGATGATCCATGGCCCGGAGCCTGTAGTGATGATCCATGGCCCGGAGCCTGTAGTGATGATCCATGGCCTGAAGCCTGTAGTGATGATCCATGGCCTGGAGCCTGTAGTGATGATCCATAGCCTGGAGCCTGTAGTGATGATCCATGGCCCGGAGCCTGTAGTGATGATCCATAGCCTGGAGCCTGTAGTGATGATCCATGGCCCGGAGCCTGTAGTGATGATCCATGGCATGGAGCCTGTAGTGATGATCCATGGCCTGGAGCCTGTAGTGATGATCCATAGCCTGGAGCCTGTAGTGATGATCCATGGCCCGGAGCCTGTAATGATGATCCATGGCCTGGAGCCTGTAGTGATGATCCATGGCCCGGAGCCTGTAGTGATGATCCATGGCCCGGAGCCTGTAGTGATGATCCATGGCATGGAGCCTGTAGTGATGATCCATGGCCCGGAGACTGTAGTGATGTCCAATTTGTAAGTCGCTCTGGATAAGAGCGTCTGCTAAATGACTTAAATGTAAATGTAAATGTAATGATCCATGGCCCGGAGCCTGTAGTGATGATCCATGGCCTGGAGCCTGTAGTGATGATCCATGGCCCGGAGCCTGTAATGATGATCCATAGCCTGGAGCCTGTAGTGATGATCCATGGCCTGGAGCCTGTAGTGATGATCCATGGCCCGGAGCCTGTAGTGATGATCCAGGGCAAATGTACGCCTACCACCCTGCACCTTGGTCTCATTCTAACGACGAACGTTACACCGAGTTAAATGTTTAATTAAAAAAAAAAAAAAACTGAGAACACACACTCTGGAAGGAACACAGACACCCCTCTGAATCAGATTATACCTCACCAGGAGAGCACACACACATGTGCATGCGCACACACAGACACGCACGCACGCACGCACGCGCGCACACACACACACACACACACACACACACACACACACACACACACACACACACACACACACACACACACACACACACACACACACACACACACACACACACACACACACACACACACACACACACACACACACACACACACACACACACACACACACACACACACACACACACACACACACACACACACACACACACACTCACTGACTTCACTCACATACAGTGCCATTCTGTCATTGACAAGGTTAGGGTGGGCATTCACGTTACATCCCAGTCATGAATATGGAGAGGTGACCGGAATTTAATCACGTACAGGTACTGACTGGGAGGAGGTAGTCTTGTTGAGAATAAATTACACCACAATCAAATTAACGCACGCACGCACACACACACACACACACTGTCACTCACAGGGTGAAGTTTTCCTCGAGGTAGCATCGGTTCCTCAGTAATCCCGCCCACAGCTGCACTCCGATGATGCCGAATATGAAGAAGACGAAGAAACAAAGCAGGAGGACGTTTCCCAGCATGGGCAGTGTGTCCAGGAGGAGATTCACCAGGATACGATACCTGAAACATACACACATACATCATAATACACACACACACATACATCATAATACACACACACACACATGCATTATAATACACACACACACACACACATGCATCATAATACACACACACATGCATTATAATACACACACACACACACACACATGCATTATAATATACACACACACACATGCATTATAATATACACACACACACACACATGCATTATAATACACACACACACACACATGCATTATAATACACAAACACACACACATGCATTATAATACACAAACACACACACACACATGCATTATAATACACACACACACACATGCATTATAATACACAAACACACACACACACACATGCATTATAATACACAAACACACACACACACATGCATTATAATACACAAACACACACACACACACACACACACATGCATTATAATACACAAAACACACACACACATGCATTATAATACACAAACACACACACACATGCATTATAATACACACACACACATGCATTATAATACACACAAACACTCATATAAAATGAGAATATTGCTGAGTAGAACAGCAGGACACACATACTGCATTCTAAACACACAGACAGACACAAAACATATGGACACAGAACACAGGACATTCAGGCCTTCCAAAAGTAGCATAGACATGTTTCTATTCATATAGGTGGATGGTGGACCAATCACATATCCCATATCCCCAAGTGATGGCATTATGACACACGAGAGGCTACCGTTGGACCTGACTCACGTTGATTACATAATGAAACATGATTAGTACATGAGCAGATGGGGCAGATATGTCCCGTGATGATGACATAAAGACAGCTGATGGAAGAGTAGTGGCGACTGGCATTGTTCTCTGTAGGACTGACACCAGAAACCACTGAAGCACCACTCAGAGATTCACTGACAGGTGTGTGTGTGTGTGTGTGTGTGTGTGTGTGTGTGTGTGTGTGTGTGTGTGTGTGTGTGTGTGTGTGTGTGTGTGTGTGTGTGTGTGTGTGTGACACAGTGTGTGACATGTGTGCACGCACGTGTTTGTCACGCTGTGTTTCATGAGAGGAGATACCACATGTGGTTAATACAACCCAGGTACAACAGTGAGGTCGGTGAGAGAGAAAAAGAGGGGGAGAGGAAGAGGAAGAAAGAGGGAGAGGCAGATACATACCTATAGAGGAACTAATGTATGTCTACCTGTAGAGGCACTACTGTATGTCTACCTATAGAGGAACTAATATATGTCTACCTATAGAGGAACTAATGTATGTCTACCTATAGAGGACCTACTGTATGTCTACCTATAGAGGAACTAATGTATGTCTACCTATAGAGGAACTAATGCATGTCTACCTATAGAGGACCTACTGTATGTCTACCTATAGAGGAACTAATGTATGTCTACCTATAGAGGACCTACTGTATGTCTACCTATAGAGGACCTAATGTATGTCTACCTATAGAGGAACTAATGCATGTCTACCTATAGAGGAACTAATGTATGTCTACCTATAGAGGAACTAATGCATGTCTACCTATAGAGGAACTACTGTATGTCTACCTATAGAGGAACTAATGTATGTCTACCTATAGAGGAACTAATGCATGTCTACCTATAGAGGAACTAATGTATGTCTACCTATAGAGGAACTAATGTATGTCTACCTATAGAGGAACTAATGTATGTCTACCTATAAGGAACTAATGTATGTCTACCTGTAGAGGCACTACTGTATGTCTACCTATAGAGAAACTAATGTATGTCTACCTATAGAGGAACTAATATATGTCTACCTATAGAGGTACTAATGTATGTCTATCAAAAGCATTAACTTTTGCATGTAAAATCACATAATCCTATTCATTACTACACGTCCTCAATAACACCACTTCAACGTGGGCTTTGAACGGGGCAAACTGGCTACAATCATGGTATTACTGGCTACATACAGGGTTAAACTGGCTACATACATGGTGTTACTGGCTACATACAGGGTTATACTGACTACATACAGGGTTAAACTGACAACATACATGGTGTTACTGACTACATACAGGGTTATACTGACTACATACAGGGTTATACTGGCTATATACAGGGTTATACTGACTACATACAGGGTTATACTGACTACATACAGGGTTATACTGGCTACATACAGGGTTATACTGGCTACATACAGGGTTATACTGGCTACATACAGGGTTATACTGGCTACATACAGGGTTATACTGGCTACATACAGGGTTATACTGGCTACATACAGGGTTATACTGGCTACATACAGGGTTATACTGGCTACATACAGGGTTATACTGGCTACATACATACAGGGTTATACTGGCTACATACAGGGTTATACTGGCTACATACAGGGTTATACTGACTACATACAGGGTTATACTGACTACATACAGGGTTATACTGGCTACATACAGGGTTATACTGGCTATATACAGGGTGATACTGGCTGCATGCAGGGTGTTACTGGCTACATACAGGTGAAATTGGCTACATAAAGGGTGAAACTGGCTACATAAAGGGTGTTACTGGCTACATAAAGGGTGTTACTGGCTACATACAGGGTTATACTGGCTACATACATGGTGTTACTGGCTACATACAGGGTGTTACTGGCTACATACAGGGTGATACTGGCTGCATGCAGGGTATTACTGGCTACATACAGGGTGTTACTGGCTACATACAGGGTGTTACTGGCTGCATACAGGGTGTTACTGGCTACATACAGGGTGAAACTGGCTACATAAAGGGTGTTACTGGCTACATACAGGGTGAAACTGGCTACATAAAGGGTGAAACTGGCTACATAAAGGGTGTTACTGGCTACATAAAGGGTGTTACTGGCTACATACAGGGTGTTACTGGCTACATACAGGGTGTTACTGGCTACATAAAGGGTGTTACTGGCTACATACAGGGTGTTACTGGCTACATACAGGGTGTTATTGGCTACATAAAGGGTGTTACTGGCTACATACAGGGTGTTATTGGCTACATAAAGGGTGTTACTGGCTACATACAGGGTGTTACTGGCTACATACAGGGTGTTATTGGCTACATAAAGGGTGT
Organism: Oncorhynchus gorbuscha; assembly: GCF_021184085.1. Classification (NCBI taxonomy): domain Eukaryota; kingdom Metazoa; phylum Chordata; class Actinopteri; order Salmoniformes; family Salmonidae; genus Oncorhynchus; species Oncorhynchus gorbuscha. Next base: position 3,489 of record NW_025747514.1, on the reverse strand, counting down.
TACTGGCTACATACAGGGTGTTATTGGCTACATAAAGGGTGTTACTGGCTACATACAGGGTGTTACTGGCTACATAAAGGGTGTTACTGGCTACATACAGGGTGTTACTGGCTACATACAGGGTGTTACTGGCTACATAAAGGGTGTTACTGGCTACATAAAGGGTGTTACTGGCTACATAAAGGGTGTTACTGGCTACATAAAGGGTGTTACTGGCTACATACAGGGTGAAACTGGCTACATAAAGGGTGTTATTGGCTACATACAGGGTGTCATAGCCCAGAAATGGAGAAAAGGAAGGAGGGGGTGTCAACTGGCTACATACAGGGTGTTATTGGCTACATAAAGGGTGTTACTGGCTACATACAGGGTGTTACTGGCTACATAAAGGGTGTTACTGGCTACATACAGGGTGTTACTGGGGACAGGGGGACAGGAGTGTTACTGGCTACATAAAGAGGTGTTACTGGCTACATAAAGGGTGAAACTGGAGAGAAAGAGTGTTACTGGCTACATACAGGGTGAGAGACTGGCTACAGAGAGAGAGGGAGAGGGCTACATACAGGGAGAGAGAGAGAGAGAGGGAGAAAGGGAGAGGGAGAGGGAGAGGGAGAGGGAGAGGAGTGAGAGGAGAGAGAGGGAAGAGGGGCTAGAGAGAGAGAGAGAGGGACATACAGAGAGTGAGAGAGAGAGAGAATTGAGAGAGAGGGCAAGAGGGGCAAGAGAGAGAGAGAGAGAGAGAGAGAGAGAGAGGGCGAGAGAGAGTGCGAGAGAGAGAGAGAGAGAGAGAGACTACACTATTATGCATCTTCTAGGAAGGGTACAAATTGGGTCTCACGGGGGTCAATCTCAACCGATGTGTATATTAACTTGGTCAAAATGACCTCATGTCAAGCAATTGCTTTATGTCTACTGTATCTCACCCCTATCTGGCCTAATGCAGGGAGGTGTGGACATACCCATCAGTTATCCATTCCCCTGGGTGCAACCATATGTTTATACTACACAGTGAGCGCTCACACACACACACACACACACACACACACACACATACAGTATATATATATACACACACACACACACACACACACACACACACACACACACACACACACACACACACACACACACACACACACACACACACACACACACACACACACACACACACACACACACACACACACACACACACACACACACACACACACACACAGAATGTATGTGTACATGTGTGTGTGTGTCCCGGCATGTATATTAGTGCGTTTGTTTACACATGTGCACCAGTCACCAGTCTGCCTATATCAGTTCCCCAAACATGACATCACTATCAGTATCACCCCTCCCTACAACTTCCTATCAGCTGGCGGAGCGAGGCAATGACATGCACTAATTCAATTACCATTCATATTTAATGAGTTACCCCGGTGGCAACACCCACTGAAACATTGATAAGGGGCAGAGTCTTCAGCGCTTCAGAATGGGAATGGGAATTAGAATGGGAATTATCGTCAGCACTCAAGGAAAACTGTTTCCCAGGTAATTAGTGCTAGGATTAATCTGTGTGTAATGGACCAGACGAGAGAGTAATGTCTTCACTAATTCTCATCACAGGAGAGGCGAGTTGGAGGTGTGTGTGTGTGTGTGTGTGTGGTGTGTGTGTTTTTTATGTGTTTTATAAATACTGGTTTTCTCTACCCGCTGGTTTCTCTACCCGCCAATAATTCTCATCAGAGACAGACTGTTGCCATAGAACACCTGCACTCACCTGCACTCACTTAATGTACCTGCAGAAAAACCTTGGATCATTGTTACTCTAACTTCCTCGCGACGCATATAAGGCCCGCCCTCCTTTCGGAAAAGCTGACCACGACTCCATTTTGTTGATCCTGCTACAGACAGAAACTAAAACAAGAGGCTCCCACGCTGAGGTCTGTCCAACGATGGTCCGACCAAGCTGACTCCACACTCCAAGACTGCTTCCATCTGCGTGGACTGGGATATGTTCGATTGCGTCAGATAACAATATTGACGAATACGCTGATTCGATGTTCGAGTTCATTAGAACCTGCGTTGAAGATGTCGTTCCCCCCATAGCAACGATTAAAACATTCCCTAACCAGAAACCGTGGATTGATGGCAGCATTCGCGTGAAAACTGAAAGTGCGAACCACTGCTTTTAATCAGGGCAAGGTGACTGGTAACATGACCCGAATACAAACAGTGCAGCTATTCCCTCCCAAGGCTATTAAACAAGCTAAGCGTCAGTACAGAGACAAAGTAGAATCTCAATTCAACGGCTCAGACACAAGAGGCATGTGGCAGGGTCTACAGTCAATCACGGACTACAAGAAGAAATCCAGCCCAGTCACGGACCAGGATGTCTTGCTCCCAGGCAGACTAAATAACTTTTTTTGCCCGCTTTGAGGACAATACAGTGCCACTGACACGGCCTGCAACGAAAACATGCGGACTCTCCTTCACTGCAGCCGAGGTGAGTAAGACATTTAAACGTGTTAACCCTCGCAAGGCTGCAGGCCCAGACGGCATCCCCAGCCGCGCCCTCAGAGCATGCGCAGACCAGCTGGCCGGTGTGTTTACGGACATATTCAATCAATCCCTATACCAGTCTGCTGTTCCCACATGCTTCAAGAGGGCCACCATTGTTCCTGTTCCCAAGAAAGCTAGGTAACTGAGCTAAATGACTACCGCCCCCGTAGCACTCACTTCCGTTATCATGAAGTGCTTTGAGAGACTCGTCAAGGACCATATCACCTCCACCCTACCTGACACCCTAGACCCACTCAATTTGCTTACCGCCCAAATAGGGCCACAGACGATGCAATCTCAACCACACTGCACACTGCCCCCTAACCCATCTGGACAAGAGGAATACCTATGTGAGAATGCTGTTCATCGACTACAGCTCGCATTCAACACCATAGTACCCTCCAAGCTCGTCATCAAGCTCGAGACCCTGGGTCTCGACTCCGCCCTGTGCAACTGGGTACTGGACTTCCTGACGGGCCGCCCCAGGTGGTGAGGGTAGGCAACAACATCTCCACCCCGCTGATCCTCAACACTGGGGCCCCACAAGGGTGCGTTCTGAGCCCTCTCCTGTACTCCCTGTTCACCCACGACTGCGTGGTCACGCACGCCTCCAACTCAATCATTAAGTTTGCGGACGACACAACAGTGGTAGGCTTGATTACCAACAACGACGAGCAGGCCTACAGGGAGGAGGTGAGGGCCCTCAGAGTGTGGTGTCAGGAAAATAACCTCACACTCAACGTCAACAAAACTAAGGAGATGATTGTGGACTTCAGGAAACAGCAGAGGGAACACCCCCTATCACATCGATGGAACAGTAGTGGAGAGGGTAGCAAGTTTTAAGTTCCTCGGCATACACATCACAGACAAACTGAATTGGTCCACTCACACTGACAGCATTGTGAAGAAGGCGCAGCAGCAGAAGGCGCGCCTCTTCAA
>NW_025747513.1:25000-54244 GCF_021184085.1 Oncorhynchus gorbuscha | reverse complement strand
ATAGACCTGATTTACTCCTATAGCTATAGACCTGATTTACTCCTATAGCTATAGATCTGATTTACTCCTATAGCTATAGATCTGATTTACTCCTATAGCTATAGATCTGATTTACACCTATAGGCCTGATTTACTCCTATAGCTATAGACCTGATTTACTTCTATAGCTATAGACCTGATTTACTCCTATAGGCCTGATTTACTCATATAGGCTTGATTTACTCCTATAGCTATAGACCTGATTTACTCCTATAGCTACAGACCTGATTTACTCCTATAGGCCTGATTTACTCCTATAGCTATAGGCCTGATTTACTGCTATAGCTATAGACCTGATTTACTCCTATAGCTACAGACCTGATTTACTCCTATAGGCCTGATTTACTCCTATAGCTATAGACCTGATTTACTCCAATAGGCCTGATTTACTCCTATAGCTATAGACCTGATTTACTCCCATAGACCTGATTTACTCCTATAGACCTGATTTACTCCTATAGATCGGATTTACTCCTATAGCTATAGACCTGATTTCTCCAATAGCTATAGATCTGATTTACTCCTATAGCTATAGACCTGATTTACTCCTATAGCTATAGATCTGATTTACTCCTATAGCTATAGAACTGATTTAGTCCTATAGCTATAGATCTGATTTACTCCTATAGATCTGATTTACTCCTATAGACCTGATTTACTCCTATAGCTATAGACCTGATTTACTCCCATAGACCTGATTTACTCCTATAGCTATAGACCTGATTTACTCCCATAGACCTGATTTACTCCTATAGACCTGATTTACTCCTATAGCTACAGATCTGATTTACTCCTATAGCTATAGATCTGATTTACTCCTATAGATCTGATTTACTCCTATAGCTATAGATCTGATTTACTCATATAGACCTGATGTACTCCTGTAGCTATAGATCTGATTTACTCCTATAGCTATAGATCTGATTTACTCCTATAGATCTGATTTACTCCTATAGCTACAGATCTGATTTACTCCTATAGCTATAGATCTGATTTACTCCTATAGATCTGATTTACTCCTATAGCTATAGATCTGATTTACTCATATAGACCTGATGTACTCCTGTAGCTATAGATCTGATTTACTCCTATAGCTATAGATCTGATTTACTCCTATAGGTATAGATCTGATTTACTCCTATAGCTATAGAAATGATTTACTCCTATAGCTATAGACCTGATTTACTCCTATAGCTATAGATCTGATTTACTCCCATAGCTATAGATCTGATTTACTCCTATAGCTATAGATCTGATTTACTCCTATAGATCTGATTTACTCCTATAGCTATAGATCTGATTTACTCATATAGACCTGATGTACTCTATAGATCTGATTTAGCTATAGATCTGATTTACTCCTATAGCTATAGATCTGATTCACTCATATAGACCTGATGTACTCCTGTAGCTATAGATCTGATTTACTCCTATAGCTATAGATCTGATTTACTCCTATAGGTATAGATCTGATTTACTCCTATAGCTATAGATCTGATTTACTCCTATAGCTATAGACCTGATTTACTCCTATAGCTACAGGCCTGATTTACTCCTATAGATCTGATTGACTCCTATAGACCTGATTTACTCCTATAGCTACAGGCCTGATTTACTCCAATAGCTACAGTAGAGGCCTAATGTTACATAATATTCCTGAGTTGGTACCTCACCAGGTCAGTAATTGACCACCTGAAGACTGTGCCAGGTGTCAGCTTAGCATTGCAAAGAAACTGGGTCAAGAACAGTAGGTCTATTTCTGTGAACATTTCATGACAGAATTTCAGTCCTTTAAAGTTTAAACATGAAATTAGATTTCAGCGTTGACATCTAAACATTTTTAATCTGTTTATAAATACTTTAACGACCCAAATCCGTGCAATTTCAAATTACCTTGAAGAACAGAGAAGCTTAACTGCTTACAGAAGCTATTTCTGCTGTGTTTTCACACATTCATTTCCATGTCTCTGCATTGACATGCCATTACAGTAATACCCACCTACACCAGATAGGAATTACCACAGATAACGCCTGCGTCCCCAACGGCACCCTATTCCCTATGTAGTGCACTTCTTTTGACCAGAGCCCCCGATGGGCCCCCTATAGGGTTCCTGATCAAAAGTAGAGCACTACATAGGGAATAGGGTGCCGCTGAGGACACAACCAGGAATTACCAACACCTTCAAACAGCTCATTACTGTCAGAGAGACTGGGACCATAATGATGTCTTGGAGGAGTAGTGTGTATTTATTTTTTTTGAGAGAGAAAAAAATTATATGTTTTTTTTTTTTTAATGGCATTTTACATGGTACTTGGAAACACAGTCGTTACATAACAACGATATTGTTTATTATATACACATTGTATATTGGTGTAGTAGATATTGTTTATTATATACACTTTGTATATTGGTGTAGTAGATATTGTTTATTATATACACTTTGTATATTGGTGTAGTAGATATTGTTTATTATATACACATTGTATACTGGTGTAGTAGATATTGTTTATTATATACACATTATATATTGGTGTAGTAGATATTGTTTATTATATACACATTGTATATTGGTGTAGTAGATATTGTTTATTATATACACTTTGTATACTGGTGTAGTAGATATTGTTTATTATATACACATTGTATATTGGTGTAGTAGATATTGTTTATTATATACACTTTGTATATTGGTGTAGGAGATACTGTTTATTATATACACATTGTATACTGGTGTAGTAGATATTGTTTATTATATACACATTATATATTGGTGTAGTAGATATTGTTTATTATATACACATTGTATATTGGTGTAGTAGATATTGTTTATTATATACACATTGTATATTGGTGTAGTAAATATTGTTCCACTGGAGGCTGCTGAGGGGAGGACGGCTCGTAATAATGTCTGGAATTGAATACCATTTCGTTTTGTGCTAAGCTGATCAAGAAGCTAGAAGAAGAACTAGAGGAGACATAGTTAAATATGAGCGTTACATGCTTAGGTAGCCTCTGGAATAAGTCTGATGCTGTAAATATCTGGGGTTAACGTTGTTGTTGTTGTTGTTGTTGTTTTTATCCTACGTTCTTCTGAATTAAACAAAACAATCTCTCCTGTCCTGTGATACACAATCAATATCTACTGTTGGTATAATACAGAACATCATGTTGGAGTGACACAAAACAAGAAACTACAAAACTCTGTTTGAGAAATGCTTCTTCTTATTGAGCAACAAACCAACCAAACCACAAAAGCATTAATTCCTCCTCAGTCAAGTCTTCACAGCCTGTAAATGCGGTTCTGAGAGAGAGAGTGGGCGTACTTTTCTGGAATGCGTCCCAAAAGGCACCCTAATTCCCTACATTTCGCACTACTTTGGACCGGAGGGCACAGGGAAAATGGTGCCATTTGGGATTCTCACCCTGGATCAGTCCTACCCAGGAAGCTCCTCATCTACATGGCCACAGGCCATTCTATCAAATATCTGTGGCGAACCGTATTCCTTTTGTCAAGTGGATCACACCCCGGGTGTGGCAGAATACCATCCACCTATAGTTGCTGTTAGAGTCAGCAGCAAGGCAGTTACTAGACTGAGGCTGTTAGAGTCAGCAGCAAGACAGTGACTAGACTGAGGCTGTTAGAGTCAGCAGCAAGACAGTTACTAGACTGAGGCTGTTAGAGTCAGCAGCAAGACAGTGACTAGACTGAGGCTGTTAGAGTCAGCAGCAAGGCAGTTACTAGACTGAGGCTGTTAGAGTCAGCAGCAAGGCAGTTACTAGACTGAGGCTGTTAGAGTCAGCAGCAAGGCACTGACTAGACTGAGGCTGTTAGTCAGCAGCAAGGCAGTGACTAGACTGAGGCTGTTAGAGTCAGCAGCAAGGCAGTTACTAGACTGAGGCTGTTAGAGTCAGCAGCAAGGCAGTGACTAGACTGATGCTATTAGAGTCAGCAGCAAGGCAGTTACTAGACTGAGGCTATTAGAGTCAGCAGCAAGGCAGTGACTAGACTGAGGCTGTTAGAGTCAGCAGCAAGGCAGTTACTAGACTGAGGCTATTAGAGTCAGCAGCAAGGCAGTGACTAGACTGAGGCTGTTAGAATCAGCAGCAAGGCAGTTACTAGACTGAGGCTGTTAGAGTCAGCAGCAAGGCAGTTACTAGACTGAGGCTGTTAGTCAGCAGCAAGGCAGTAACTAGACTGAGGCTATTAGAGTCAGCAGCAAGGCAGTTACTAGACTGAGGCTATTAGAGTCAGCAGCAAGGCAGTGACTAGACTGAGGCTATTAGAGTCAGCAGCAAGGCAGTAACTAGACTGAGGCTATTAGAGTCAGCAGAAAGGCAGTTACTAGACTGAGGCTATTAGAGTCAGCAGCAAGACAGTTACTAGACTGAGGCTATTAGAGTCAGCAGCAAGGCAGTGACTAGACTGAGGCTATTAGAGTCAGCAGCAAGGCAGTGACTAGACTGAGGCTATTAGAGTCAGCAGCAAGACAGTTACTAGACTGAGGGATGTCTATAAACACCTCAACGGAGGCTTTGGTTACAGTATCAACTCAAAGTAATGGCATTTTTCATGAACCCTGGTCTAAAGTAGTGCACGATATATAGGGAATAGGGTTCTATAGGGCTCTGGTCTAAAGTAGTGCACTATATAGGGAATAGGGTTCCATAGGGCTCTGGTCTAAAGTAGTGCACTATATAGGGAATAGGGTTCCATAGGGCTCTGGTCTAAAGTAGTGCACTATATAGGGAATAGGGTTCTATAGGGCTCTGGTCTAAAGTAGTGCACTATATAGGGAATAGGGTTCTGGTCTGAAGTAGTGTGCTATATAGGGAATAGGGTTCTGGTCTGAAGTAGTGCACTATATAGGGAATAGGGTTCCATAGGGTTCTGGTCTAAAGTAGTGCACTATATAGGGAATAGGGTTCCATAGGGCTCTGGTCTAAAGTAGTGCACTATATAGGGAATAGGGTTCCATAGGGCTCTGGTCTAAAGTAGTGCACTATATAGGGAATAGGGTTCTATAGGGCTCTGGTCTAAAGTAGTGCACTATATAGGGAATAGGGTTCTGGTCTGAAGTAGTGTGCTATATAGGGAATAGGGTTCTGGTCTGAAGTAGTGCACTATATAGGGAATAGGGTTCCATAGGGTTCTGGTCTAAAGTAGTGCACTATATATAGGGAATAGGGTTCCATAGGGTTCTGGTCTAAAGTAGTGCACTATATATAGGGAATAGGGTTTCATAGGGCTCTGGTCTAAAGTAGTGCACTATATAGGGAATAGGGTTCTATAGGGCTCTGGTATAAAGTAATGCACTATATAGGGAATAGGGTAACATTTCATACCAAGTCTAGATAGGGTACACTTGTTCCAGTGGTTTATCAAGCCTCCCTTGACTTCTATTCCACAGCTTATATATTGACTGCTTGAGGTTAAACCAACTGAGCTTTACAAATCTGGACAAACAATATGGAGCATTTCCCATGTCATGCCTCTTTCCTGCCTATTTAATGCCTCTGCCCTGCAGACGTATCTGCTGTACATTTGGGCTCTCTGATGAGCCACGGGTTTTTAAACACTCCTCAATCTGATTCGCTACAACATTCCAGAATGAGACTTCCTTCCAGGCAGATACACTCCAGGAAATACAACAACAACAAAGAAAAAGGAGGAATCATTTGAGTGAGAGAGACTTTTAGTTTCTATCATGTAGAAAAACGTCGTTGTGTGCTATTTGCATGTGAAAAAATAGTGAAGTGATCCTTCACGTGGCCCCATTATTTCAGTACACACTGTCATTATAAAGTATACCGGTCAGCTAGATAGAAGTAGGTTCTCAACCTACAGTAGTCGATGGCTTTGACACACTGCTCATTATGTGGCAGTGTGATCGTTAATAGCATTTACACACTGCTCATTATGTGGCAGTGTGATCGTTAATGGCGTTTACACACAGCTCATTATGTGGCAGTGTGATCGTTAATAGCATTTACACATAGCTCATTATGTGGCAGTGTGATCATTAATGCTATTTACACACAGCTCATTATGTGGCAGTGTGATCGTTAATTGCAATTTCTCCATGCTCATTTTGTGGCAGTGTGATCGTTAATAGCGTTTACACACAGCTCATTATGTGGCAGTGTGATCGTTAATAGCATTTACACACAGCTCATTATGTGGCAGTGTGATCGTTAATAGCATTTACACACAGCTCATTATGTGCGATATACCATGTTGCCCTTCCCACTCTACTGCTGCTACATACACACAGTCACAGTTGACACCGATGATGCATAATGGAGCTAAATACAGGAATCGAACACCTATCATGCAGTGAGTGTAGAGCCTGTTTCACTCTGTCGCATGTACACGACTGGTTAAATTGTACATTTGTGGCCACTTTGTAGGCTATAAAATAAACACAAATGGTCTAACTTGTGTTATGGTATCATGCTGTTTATTTCTGAGGGAATCTAGTGAATTAGATTAAAGAAGGGCTCTCTAACCCTTTTACTAGAGACCTAACCATCCAGAGCTCTCCAACCCTTTTACTAGAGACCTAACCATCCAGAGCTCTCCAACCCTTTTACTAGAGACCTAACCGCCTGTAAGTTTCCATCCAGAGCTCTCCAACTCTGTTCCTGGAGAGATACCCTCCTGTAGGTTTTCACTCCAACCCTGTTCCTGGAGAGATACCCTCCTGTAGGGTTTCACTCCAACCCAGGAACAGGGTTGGAGAGCCCTGGACTAGATAGATGTAAACCTACAGGAGGGTATCTCTCCAGGAACAGGGTTGGAGAGCTCTGGACTAGATAGATGTAAACCTACAGGAGGGTATCTCTCCAGGAACAGGGTTGGAGAGCTCTGGACTAGACCAATGTTCACTCTAAGTGGACCTCACCCTTCATACACAAACAAAATCACTGGGATGAGATCTGGTTTTTGTCTAGTTGGTCTGGGAAGGAGAGGAGACAGTCAATTCTGACCTTGTAAGTAACTGTCATCCCTCACAACACGTCTCCTACACCTTGATTATAACCTATTGTAGCCAACAATAATACATAAAAAACCTCAGGTGGAGGAAAACAATGATTATCAGTCTGGTTTATCCACTCCTTGGGAGAAAAAAAAGAACTGTCAGCATTGTACCTACTATTTGGGGTTGTTGGAAAATCTTTTTTTTTCTGGACCTTGTTTGTATGACACTTGTGGTTGTTGTGGTGCCAGGCACACCGTAGTGATGACATCAGGACTGAATTCCTTTATCGGCAAGGTAACACCATGATTACATCAGGACTTAATTTTTTTATCGGCAATGGAACCCCATGATTACATCAGGACTGAATTCCTTTATCGGCAAGGCAACACCATGATTACATCAGGACCGAATTCCTTTATCGGCAAGGCAACCCCATGATTACATCAGGACTGAATTCCTTTATCGGCAAGGCAACACCATGATTACATCAGGACTGAATTCCTTTATGGGCAAGGCAACACCATGATTACATCAGGACTGAATTCCTTTATCGGCAAGGCAACACCATGATTACATCAGGACTGAATTCCTTTATCGGCAAGGCAACACCATGATTACATCAGGACTGAATTCCTTTATCGGCAAGGCAACACCATGATTAAATCAGGACTGAATTCCTTTATCGGCAAGGCAACCCCATGATTACATCAGGACTGAATTCCTTTATCTGCAAGGCAACAATTTAAGCTCTCGAAGCTCTTGAATAAAAGGTGGATGTAATTTCTATCATAGAAACACAATTCATAGAAGGGACATTTCCGTTCTGACCCCTGACCCCTGTAATTTAGCTGGTACACCATTGACATTTGAATTAAATTGAAATGTTCACTTATAATTACTACCACAAAGGTGACCTCCGGTCCACCCATTGTTGAATGTCAACTTAAATGATCTTGTATGTATTTCTATAGGTTTCTTCTGGAAAGGAAAGGGAAACAGGGATACCTCGTCAGTCATACAACTGAATGCATTCAACTGAAATGTGTCTTCCTCATTTAACCCAACCCTTCTGAATCAGAGTGATGTGGGGGGCTGCCTTAATCCACATCAATTTCATCAGCACCCAGGAAACAGTGAGTTAACTATCTTGTTCAGGGGCAGAACGACAGACCTTGTCAGCTAGGGGAATCGATCTGGCAAGCTTTCAGTTACAGGCCCAATGCTCTAACCACTAGGCTACCTGATTACTGGACTGACACTCCTACCTGATGGACCTTCTCATTCAAGTCAACATTCTCTGATGTGTGGACCTCTAACAATCTTTGTGGCACCATTTGAAAAAATGTATGTCAGTTTGATTTCCATTTTAGTACATTTACACGTTTTTAGATAATTGACATTAAAGATTTGAAAAATGTCATAATTTTTAAATAAAAAAATTCATTATAAAATAGTTTGATAACCCTGTTTGTAAGTTTTTAAATGATATCAATCTCAATCGTTCATCTTTTCCAGTGTTGAATATGTTGATGTCTCAAGGTATGGTAGGTTATGTAAAATGGGTCAACTTTGAGCGCCTTCATCTTTTCAATGGTTTGGCATTCTGGTCCAAAGCCATCTTCTGAGCATTTCTACAATGGGCAAATATATATGAAAGGTTTCGCTTAATAAATCAAATTGGGTGCTGTCTAAAAGGAATTGAATTCAAATGGATTTACCACATAGACATTTTGTTTGGCTAAGACAACTACAACATAATTATGGCCTCGATCTGGCCTGAATCCCCCTATCAGCAAGGCAGTACATTTATAATACCCTCCAACAGAATATAGTTCTTAACAAGAACCGTAGCTCTTAGTTTTTATGTAACCACTATTTTTAACTAGACAAGTCAGTTAAGAACAAATTCTTATTTACAATGCTACTTAATATAATGTTTATATACCTTACATTATTTATCTCATATGTATACGTATATACTGTACTCTATATAATCTACTGCATCTTTATGTAATACATTTATCACTAGCCACTTTAAACTATGCCACTTTGTTTACATACTCATCTCATATGTATATACTGTACTCAATACCATCTACTGCATCTTGCCTATGCCGTTCTGTACCATCACTCATTCATATATCTTTATGTACATATTCTTTATCTCTTTACACGTGTGTGTATAAGGTAGTAGTTGTGGAATTGTTAGTTAGATTACTCGTTGGTTATTACTGCATTGTCGGAACTAGAAGCACAAGCATTTCGCTACACTTGCATTAACATCTGCTAACCATGTGTATGTGACAAATAACATTTGATTTGATTTGATTTGACAGCCTCCCAGAAGGCAACAGGCCTCCAGCGGGGACGAGGTCTGTAATAAAATAATAATAATATTTATATATATATATAGGAGAAAACACACATCACGACAAGAGAGTTAGGGCTTGGCAAGTGACTAAGAAGAGTACACAACAGAATAAATACATACTGGTCGAGTCTCTTGGCTGGGTTTGGCCATGAACAGTACAACATCGTTAACTCAACTCCACGAACAGTACAACATTGTTATTAACTCAACTCCACGAACAGTACAACATCGTTAACTCAACTCCTGTCATGTTTTGTCATAGATTGTCATGTCTTGTCCCGGTGCTCCCTCTTCTATTCGTTTCCCCCTGCTGGTCTTATTAGGTTCTTTCCCTCTTTCTATCCCCCTCCCTCTCTCTCGCTCTCTCTCTCTATCGTTCCGTTCCTGCTCCCAGCTGTTCCTCATTCTCCTAACTACCTCATTTACTCTTTCACACCTGTCCCCTATTTTGCCCTCTGATTAGAGTCCCTATTTCTCCCTCTGTTTCCGCTTCTGTCCTTGTCGGATCCTGTTTGATGTTTGCTGTTCTGTGTCCTTGTTCCGCCCTGTCGTGTTTTTGCCTTCTTCAGATGCTGCGTGTGAGCAGGTATCTATATCAGCTACGGCCTGCGCCTTCCCGAAGCGACCTGCAGTCTGTGGTCGCATCTCCAGTTGTTCCCCTCTACTGACTAGAGGATTTCAGTTTTCCTGTTTTGACTTTACCTGAGATAATATCCAGGATTATCGTTTTTGTTAAAGACTGGAATAAAGACTCTGTTTCTGTTAAGTCGCTTTTGGGTCCTCATTCACCAGCATAACAACTCCACGAACAGTACAACATCGTTAACTCAACTCCACGAACAGTACAACACCGTTAACTCAACTCCACGAACAGTACAACATCGTTAACTCAACTCCACGAACAGTACAACATCGTTAACTCAACTCCACGAACAGTACAACATCGTTAACTCAACTCCACGAACAGTACAACATCGTTAACTCAACTCCACGAACAGTACAACATCGTTAACTCAACTCCACGAACAGTACAACATCGTTAACTCAACTCCACGAACAGTACAACATCGTTAACTCAACTCCACGAACAGTACAACATGATTAACACAACTCCACGAACAGTACAACATCGTTAACTCAACTCCACGAACAGTACAACATCGTTAACTCAACTCCACGAACAGTACAACATCATTATCTCAACACCTTGGACATGGTCTTAGACATGGTATTGTGCTGGTATTGGACATGGTATTGGACATGATATTAGACATGGTATTAGACATGGTTTTGGACATGGTATTGGCCATGGTATTGTGCTGGTATTGGACATGATATTGGACATGATATTGGTGATATTGGACATGGTATTGGGCTGGTATTAGACATAGTATTGGACATGATATTGGTCATGGTATTGGGCTGGTAATAGACATGGTATTGGACATGATATTGGTCATGGTATTGGGCTGGTAATAGACATGTTATGGGGCTGGTATTGGACTTGTATTGGCTGGAATTGGGCTGGCATTGGACATGGTATTGGTCTTGTATTGGACATGGTATTGGGCTGATATTGGACATAGTTTTGGACATGATATTGGGCTGATATTGGACATAGTTTTGGACATGGTATTGGGCTTGTATTGGACATAGTATTGGGCTGGTATTGTGCTGTTATTGTGCTGGCATTGGACATAGTATTGGACATGGTATTGGACATGATATTGGGCTGGATTTGGACATGATATTGGATATGGTATTGGACATGGTATTGGACATGGTATTGGGCTGGTTTTGGACTGGTATTGGACTGGTATTGGGCTGGTGTTGGACATTGTATTGGGCTGGTATTGGACTGGTTTTGGACATAGTATTGGGCTGGAATTGGACATGGTATTGGGCTGGTATTGGACATAGTATTGGGCTGGCGTTGGACATGGTATTGGTCTGGTATTGGACATGGTATTGGGCTGATATTGGGCTGGTATTGGACATGGTATTGGGTGGTATTGGACATATTATTGGGCTGGTATTGGACATAGTATTGGGCTGGAATTGGACATAGTATTGGGCTGGTATTGGACATAGTATTGGGCTGGTTTTGAACATGGTATTGGGCTGGTATTGGACATAGTATTGGGCTGGTATTGGACATAGTATTGGGCTGGTTTTGAACATGGTATTGGGCTGGTATTGGACATAGTATTGGGCTGGTATTGGACATAGTATTGGGCTGGTTTTGAACATGGTATTGGGTGGTATTGGACATAGTATTGGGTGGTATTGGACATAGTATTGGGTGGTATTGGACATAGTATTGGGTGGTTTTGGACATAGTATTGGGTGGTATTGGACATAGTATTGGGTGGTATTGGACATAGTATTGGGTGGTATTGGACATAGTATTGGGTGGTATTGGACATAGTATTGGGTGGTTTTGGACATAGTATTGGGTGGTATTGGACATAGTATTGGGTGGTATTGGACATAGTATTGGGCTGTTGAACATGTTTCCTCCAAGTCATCCTTTATCTCACATATGGTGTTCTGACCTCTAGACCCTATATTAAATGGGGAATTTACTAAGCCATGTGTATGGAGTCAATTTAAGGAATGACTCGTTGAGGAATGACAAAACAACTGATCAGGTCAATCAGATCCAAGCTATAAGCACTGTCTCATCTCATACTTACGAAAGGGGTGTTTGTGGCTTTGTTGAAGTGCTTGGTGTCTTTGAGCTACTAGGAACATGCAGCCATGGAGAGTACTCATCTCAGATGATTGTAGAGAGATTAGTGATTGTGTTGTTGTGGGGGATGGGTCTCTCTCTCTCTCTCTCTCTCTCTCTCTCTCTCTCTCTCTCTCTCTCTCTCTCTCTCTCTCTCTCTCTCTCTCTCTCTCTCTCTCTCTCTCTCTCTCTCTCTGTGTGTTGTATAGTGGACTAAGCTCAGTGGCGCTCCAGCCAAGAGAATGTGATGTCACAGCAGCTGATAACAGCTTTCAGATGTGTTGTGGCCCTCTGCTCTGCGGCCAGCCAGCCAGCCAATGAGATGACGCTCGGCTTATTCCATTACACATTACAGAGGCATCGGTGGAGTGGGCCGCCTCAACGCCTGCCAAATAATCTCCCAGTGATGTCACACGGAATGTATGGGTTAGATGAACATGCTGGAACAACACTGGACAGTGCCAATATGTCACTTGATCAACACTGTACAGTGCCAATATGTCTCCTGATCAACACTGTACAGTTCCCAATATGTCACTTGATCAACACTGTACAGTTCCCAATATGTCACTTGATCAACACTGGACAGTTCCCAATATGTGTCTTGATCAACACTGTACAGTTCCCAATATGTCACTTGATCAACACTGTACAGTTCCCAATATGTGTCTTTATCAACACTGGACAGTTCCAATATGTGTCTTGATCAACACTGTACAGTTCCCAATATGTCACTTGATCAACACTGGACAGTACCAATATGTGTCTTGATCAACACTGTACAAGATGTCTCACAAACCTAATTAGTAATCATAGTACTACTGGAGGACATGGTGTAGTTAATGAAAATGAACATACGTATATTTATATTAACATATATTGTAAGAAACATCCCTACATTCTTGAATTGTCTCATTGATAATTTATGTATTGATTCCTCGATAGGATGGTTTATTGGATAAGGACTTTATTTGCAATATAGACATCTATCTATTATATATCATAATATTATAGACCATTACATTATATACCATCTATTATATACCACTATATTATATACCATCATATACCATTATATCATATACCATATATTATATACCATTATATTATATACCATCATATACCATCATATACCATTATATTATATACCACATATTATATACCATCTATTATATACCATTATATACCATATATTATATACCATTATATTATATACCATCTATTATATACCATCATATACCATTATATTATATACCATCTATTATATATCATTATATTATATACCATCATATACCATTATATTATATACCATCTATGATATACCATTATATTATATACCATCTATTATATATCATTATATTATATACCATCATATACCATTATATTATATACCATCTATTATATATCATTATATTATATACCATCTATTATATACCATTATATACCATTATATTATATACCATCTATTATATATCATTATATTATATACCATCTATTTTATATCATTATATTATATACCATCTATTATATACCATTATATACCATTATATTATATACCATCTATTATATATCATTATATTATATACCATCTATTTTATATCATTATATTATATACCATATATTATATACCATTATATACCATTATATTATATACCATCTATGATATACCATCTATTATATAACATTATATTATATACCATTAAATTATATACCATTATATTATATACCATTATATTATATACCATTAAATTATATACCATCTATTATAGACCATTATATTATATACCATCATATACCATTATATCATATACCATCATATACCATTATATCATATACCATATATTATATACCATTATATTATATACCATCATATACCATCATATACCATTATATCATATACCATATATTATATACCATTATATTATATACCATCATATACCATTATATTATATACCATATATTATATACCATCTATTATATACCATTATATACCATTATATTATATACCATTATATTATATACCATTATATTATATACCATCTATGATAGACCATTATATAATATACCATTATATTATATACCATTATATCATATACCATTATATTATATACCATCTATTATATACCATCTATTATATACCATTATATACCATTATATTATATACAATCTATGATAGACCATTATATAATATACCATCTATTATATATCATTATATTATATACCATCTATTATATACCATTATATTATATACCATCTATTATATACCATTATATACCATTATATTATATACCATCTATGATATACCATTATATACCATTATATTATATACCGTCTATTATATACCATTATATTATAGGCCATTATATTTTATACCATCTATTATATACCATTATATACCATCTATTATATACCATTATATTATATACTATCATATACCATCATATACCATTATATTATATACCATCTATTATATACCATTATATACCATTATATTATATACCATCTATTATATACCATCATATAC
The DNA here is from genome assembly GCF_021184085.1 of Oncorhynchus gorbuscha. Classification (NCBI taxonomy): domain Eukaryota; kingdom Metazoa; phylum Chordata; class Actinopteri; order Salmoniformes; family Salmonidae; genus Oncorhynchus; species Oncorhynchus gorbuscha. The sequence continues at coordinate 39,598 of NW_025747513.1, read as the reverse complement.
CATTATATTATATACCATCTATGATAGACCATTATATTATATACCATCTATTATATATCATTATATTATATACCATCTATTATATACCATTATATTATATACCATCTATTATATACCATTATATACCATTATATACCATTATATTATATACCATCTTTGATATACCATTATATACCATTATATTATATACCATCTATGATATACCATCTATTATATACCATTATATTATATACCATCTATTATATACCATTATATACCATTATATTATATACCATCTATGATATACCATCTATTATATACCATTATATTATAGGCCATTATATTATATACCATCTATTATATACCATTATATACCATCTATTATATACCATTATATTATATACCATTATATACCATTATATTATATACCATTATATACCATCTATTATATACCATTATATTAAATACCATCTATTATATACCATTATATACCATTATATACCATCTATTATATACCATTATATTATATACCACCTATTATATACCATTATATACCATCTATTATATACCATTATATTAAATACCATCTATTATATACCATTATATTAAATACCATCTATTATATACCAAACTGTAGCTGTACATTTACAGTACAACATATTTACATACTTATCATTATTTGCTATAGTGGCTACATTTAGTTTAAAATCCAACTTTTCAAATCACCATGAGTTAGTTAAAATAAACTGCTCCAGACAAACTGCTCCAGACAAACTGCTACAAAGAGAAACTGCTCCAGACAAACTGCTCCAGAAAAACTGCTCCAGAGAAACTGCTCCAGACAAACTGCCCCAGAGAAACTGCTCCAGAGAAACTGCTCCAGAGAAACTGCTCCAGAGAAACTGCTCCAGACAAACTGCTCCAGAGAAACTGCTCCAGAGAAACTGCTCCAGAGAAACTGCTCCAGACAAACTGCTCCAGACAAACTGCTCCAGACAAACTGCTAAAGAGAAACTGCTCCAGACAAACTGCTACAAAGAGAAACTGCTCCAAAGGAACTGCTCCAGACAAACTGTTCCAAAGAGAAACTGCTCCAGACAAACTGCTACAAAGAGAAACTGCTCCAGAGAGAAACTGCCTCCAGAGAAACTGCTCCAGAGAAACTGCTCCAAAGAGGAACTGCTCCAGAGAAACTGCTCCAGAGAAACTGCTCCAAAGAGAAACTGCTCCAAAGAAAAACTGCTCCAGACAAACTGCTACAAAGAGAAACTGCTCCGGAGAAACTGCTCCAGACAAACTGCTCCAGAGAGAAACTGCTCCAGAGAAACTGCTCCAGAGAAACTGCTCCAAAGAGGAACTGCTCCAGAGAAACTGCTCCAGAGAAACTGCTCCAAAGAGAAACTGCTCCAAAGAGAAACTGCTCCAAAGAGAATCTGCTCAAAAGAGAAACTGCTCCAGACAAACTGCTTCAGACAAACTGCTCCAGACAAACTGCTCCAGACAAACTGCTCCAGACAAACTGCTCCAGAGAGAAACTGCTCCAGAGAGAAACTGCTATAGACAAACTGCTCAAAAGAGAAATTGCTCCTAAGGAACTGCTCAAGAGAAACTGCTCCAGACAAACTGCTCCAGAGAAACTGCTCCAGAGAGAAACTGCTCCAGAGAGAAACTGCTATAGACATACTGCTCCAGAGAAACTGCTCCGGAGAAACTGCTCCAGACAAACTGCTCCAGAGAGAAACTGCTATAGACAAACTGCTCCAAAGAGAAACTGCTCCAGGGAGAAACTGCTCCAAGGAGAAACTGCTCCAAAGAGAAACTGCTTCAGACTAACAGCTCCAGAGAGAAACTGCTCCAAAGAGAAACTGCTCCAAAGAGAAACTGCTCCAAAGAGAAACTGCTCCAGACTAACTGCTCCAGAGAAACTGCTCCAGAGAGAAACTGCTCCAAAGAGAAATTGCTCCAAAGAGAAACTGCTCCAGAGAGAAACTGCTCCAGACTAACTGCTCTAGAGAAACTGCTCCAGAGAGAAACTGCTCCAAAGAGAAACTGCTCCAGAGAGAAACTGCTCCAAAGAGAAACTGCTCGAAAGAGAAACTGCTTCAGACAAACTGCTCCAGACAAACTGCTCCAGACAAACTGCTCCAGACAAACTGCTCCAGACAAACTACTCCAGAGAAACGGCTCCAGAGACACTGCTACAAAGAGAAACTGCTCCAGACAAACTGCTCCAGACAAACTGCTCCAGACAAACTGCTCCAGAGAAACTGCTCCAGAGAAACTGCTACAAAGAGAAACTGCTCCAGACAAACTGCTCCAGACAAACTGCTCCAGACAAACTGCTCCAGACAAACTGCTCCAGACAAACTACTCCAGAGAAACGGCTCCAGAGACACTGCTACAAAGAGAAACTGCTCCAGACAAACTGCTCCAGACAAACTGCTCCAGACAAACTGCTCCAGAGAAACTGCTCCAGACAAACTGCTCCAGACAAACTGCTCCAGACAAACTGCTCCAGACAAACTGCTCCAGAGAGAAACTGCTCCAGACAAACTGCTCCAGACAAACTGCTCCAGAGAGAAACTGCTCCAGACAAACTGCTCCAGACAAACTGCTCCAGAGAAACTGCTCCAGACAAACTGCTCCAGACAAACTGCTCCAGACAAACTGCTCCAGAGAAACTGCTTCAGAGAAACTGCACCAGACAAACTGCTCCAGACAAACCGCTCCAGAGAGAAACTGCTCCAGACAAACCGCTCCAGACAAACTGCTCCAAAGAGAAACTGCTCCAGAGAGAAACTGCTCCAGACAAACCGCTCCACTCCAACTCTTAAGACTAAACACATAACATAGCAGTGCTTTATCAAGTCAAGGTTTCCCCTGGAAACCGAGACAACACTTGAAAGAACCTAAGCTATAAGTAAAACAAAATCTCCCTCCCAAATGGTACTATATAGGGAATAGGGTTCCATAGGGCCCTGGTCTAAAGTAGTGCACTATATAGGGAATAGGGTGCTATTTGGGAGGCATTTCAACAGGCACTTCATGAAGAGAGAACTGCTGTCTTCAACATGTGATGTCAGTGGTAGAAGCCCTAATTGAATCAATATTCTTAAAACAAATATAAATTCAAATTGAACTTACAGACACAGAGGTATCAAATTTCAAAGAGATACGTTGTTAGGATGGTTTAGAGGTGAAATGTACAACGAACCCTCCCTTCCAAGGGATCTGTTAGCTGGTAAATTAGATCTGAATGGATTCCATGGTGGTAGATGTGATTGACATATAGTTGGGGCAAAAACGAAATACACTCTGTATATATATAATATATATAATTTATACTCTGGAGGATTACAGTGTTGTTGCTGTAATACATCTTTACTATATAGGTATACAAATAACTTTATGTACACTGGTACCATACTTACTAACCAATACTTGTGATAGGAGTGTGTCAGACTACCAAGCCACATCCAAATGTAAGGTAAAAGATGTCATGTATATATATTGAAAAAATAGAAATCTCTTCGCCACTCTTCTCCTCAGACTCTCCTTCAACTCTTGTCAGTCTGAAAAGGGCCTTATGAGAACCAGAAATGACCTTGATGTTCGTAGATGCACATGACAATAATTGTCATCCCGTTTGGCCCGATTGGATTGTCAGAGATTTGGATTAGAGCTACTCAGGTCGTAGTCTGTCATTATTCACCTTCATAGCAGTAGGTTATCTTCTGTCAATCACGTCTGAGCCTCTCTTCCTCTGACTTCACGTAGCCTACCAGACTCTCTTCCTCTGACTTCACGTAGCCTACCAGCCTCTCTTCCTCTGACTTCACGTAGCCTACCAGCCTCTCTTCCTCTGACTTCACGTAGCCTACCAGCCTCTCTTCCTCTGACTTCACGTAGCCTACCAGCCTCTCTTCATCTGACTTCACGTAGCCTACCAGACTCTCTTCCTCTGACTTCACGTAGCCTACCAGCCTCTCTTCCTCTGACTTCACGTAGCCTACCAGACTCCAAATGGAGACCGGTTCAAATCAAATCAAATCAAATCAAATGTATTTATATTGCCCTTCGTACATCAGCTGATATCTCAAAGTGCTGTACAGAAACCCAGCCTAAAACCACAAACAGCAAGCAATGCAGGTGTAGAAGCACGGTGGCTAGGAAAAACTCCCTAGAAAGGCCAAAACCTAGGAAGAAACCTAGAGAGGAACCAGGCTATGTGGGGTGGCCAGTCCTCTTCTGGCTGTGCCGGGTGGAGATTATAACAGAACATGGCCAAGATGTTCAAATGTTCATAAATGACCAGCATGGTCGAATAATAACAAGGCAGAACAGTTGAAACTGGAGCAGCAGCACAGTCAGGTGGACCGGGGACAGCAAGGAGTCATCATGTCAGGTAGTCCTGGGGCACGGTCCTAGGGCTCAGGTCAGTTGAAACTGGAGCATCAGCACAGTCAGGTGGACCGGGGACAGCAAGGAGTCATCATGTCAGGTAGTCCTGGGGCATGGTCCTAGGGCTCAGGTCCTCCGAGAGAGAGAAAGAAAGAAGGAGAGAATTAGAGAACGCACACTTAGATTCACACAGGACACCGAATAGGACAGGAGAAGTACTCCAGATATAACAAACTGACCCTAGCCCCCCGACACAAACTACTGCAGCATAAATACTGGAGGCTGAGACAGGAAGGGACAGGAGACGCTGTGGCCCCATCCGAGGACACCCCCGGACAGGGCCAAACAGGAAGGATATAACCCCACCCACTTTGCCAAAGCACAGCCCCCACACCACTAGAGGGATATCTTCAACCACCAACTTACCATCCTGAGACAAGGCTGAGTATAGCCCACAAAGATCTCCGCCACGGCACAGCCCAAGGGGGGGCAACCCAGACAGGATGACAACAACAGTGAATCAACCCACTCAGGTGACGCACCCCACGCAGGGACGGCATGAGAGAGCCCCAGTAAGCCAGTGACTCAGCCCCTGTAATAGGGTTAGAGGCAGAGAATCCCAGTGGAAAGAGGGGAACCGGCCAGGCAGAGACAGCAAGGGCGGTTCGTTGCTCCAGAGCCTTTCCGTTCACCATCCCACTCCTGGGCCAGACTACACTCAATCATATGACCCACTGAAGAGATGAGTCTTCAGTAAAGACTTAAATGTTGAGACCGAGTTTGCTTCTCTGACATGGGTAGGCAGACCGTTCCATAAAAATGGAGCTCTATAGGAGAAAGCCCTGCTTCCAGCTGTTTGCTTAGAAATTCTAGGGACAATTAAGAGGCCTGCTTCTTGTGACCGTAGCGTACGTGTAGGTATGTACGGCAGGACCAAATCAGAGAGATAGGTAGGAGCAAGCCCATGTAATGCTTTGTAGGTTAGCAGTAAAACCTTAAAATCAGCCCTTGCTTTGACAGGAAGCCAGTGTAGAGAGGCTAGCACTGGAGTAATATGATCAAATATTTTGGTTCTAGTCAGGATTCTAGCAGCCGTATTTAGCACTAACTGAAGTTTATTTAGTGCTTTATCCGGGTAGCCGGAAAGTAGAGCATTGCAGTAGTCTAACCTAGAAGTGACAAAAGCATGGATTAATTTTTCTGCATCATTTTTGGACAGAAAGTTTCTGATTTTTGCAATATTACGTAGATGGAAAAAAGCTGTCCTCGAAATGGTCTTGATCTGTTCTTCAAAAGAGAGATCAGGGTCCAGAGTAACGCCGAGGTCCTTCATAGATTTATTTGAGACGACTGTACAACCATTAAGATTAATTGTCAGATTCAACAGAAGATCTCTTTGTTTCTTGGGACCTAGAACAAGCATCTCTGTTTTGTCCGAGTTTAATAGTACAAAGTTTGCAGCCATCCACTTCCTTATGTCTGAAACACATGCTTCTAGCGAGGGCAATTTTGGGGCTTCACCATGTTTCATTGAAATGTACAGCTGTGTGTCATCCGCAGAGCAGTGAAAGTTAACATTATGTTTTCGAATAACATCCCCAAGAGGTAAAATGTATAGTGAAAACAATAGTGGTACTAAAACGGAACCTTGAGGAACACCGAAATTTACAGTTGATTTGTCAGAGGACAAACCATTCACAGAGACAAACTGATATCTTTCCGACAGATAAGATCTAAACCAGGCCAGAACATGTCCGTGTAGACCAATTTGGGTTTCCAATCTCTCCAAAAGAATGTGGTGATCGATGGTATCAAATCAGCACTAAGGTCTAGGAGCACGAGGACAGATGCAGAGCCTCGGTCCGATGCCATTAAAATGTCATTTACCACCTTCACAAGTGCAGTCTCAGTGCTATGATGGGGTCTAAAACCAGACTGAAGCATTTTGGATACATTGTTTGTCTTCAGGAAGGCAGTGAGTTGCTGTGCAACAGCCTTCTCTAAAATTTTTGAGAGGAATGGAAGATTCGATACAGGCTGATAGTTTTTTTATATTTTCTGGGTCAAGGTTTGGCTTTTTCAAGAGATGCTTTATTACTGCCACTTTTAGTGAGTTTGGTACACATCCAGTGGATAGAGAGCCATTTATTATGTTCAACATAGGAGGGCCAAGCACATGAAGCAGCTCTTTCAGTAGTTTAGTTGGAATAGGGTCCAGTATGCAGCTTGAAGGTTTAGAGGCCATGATTATTTTCATCATTGTGTCAAGAGATATAGTACTAAAACACTTGAGCGTCTCTCTTGATCAAGGAATCTTTGTGTTGTCTGTGAATTTATAGCACAACTTTTGATGGTCCTTGGTTGGGGTCTGAGCAGATTATTTGTTGCAATTGCAAACGTAATAAAATGGTGGTCCGATAGTCCAGGATTATGAGGAAAAACATTAATATCCACAACATTTATTCCATGCGACAAAACTAGGTCCAGCGTATGACTGTGACAGTGAGTGGGTCCAGAGACATGTTGGACAAAACCCACTGAGTCGATGATGGCTCCGAAAGCCTTTTGGAGTGGGTCTGTGGACTTTTCCATGTGAATATTAAAGTCACCAAAGATTAGAATATTATATGCTATGACTACAAGGTCCGATAGGAATTCAGGGAACTCAGTGAGAAACGCTGCATATGGCCCAGGAGGCCTGTAAACAGTAGCTATAAAAAGTGATTGAGTAGGCTGCATAGATTTCATGACTAGAAGCTCAAAAGACGAAAACATATTTTTTTTTTGTAAATTGAAATTTGCTATCGTAAATGTTAGCAACACCTCCGCCTTTGCGGGATGCACGGGGGATATGGTCACTAGTGTAGCCAGGAGGTGAGGCCTCATTTAAAACAGTAAATTCATCAGGCTTAAGCCATGTTTCAGTCAGGCCAATCACATCAAGATTATGATCAGTGATTAGTTCATTGACTATAATTGCCTTTGAAGTAAGGGATCTAACATTAAGTAGCCCTATTTTGAGATGTGCGGTATCTTGATCTCTTTCAGTAATGTCAGGAATGGAGGTGGTCTTTATCCTAGTGAGATTGCTAAGGCGAACACCGCCATGTTTAGTTTTGCCCAACCTAGGTCGAGGCACAGACACGGTCTCAATGGTGATAGCTGAGCTGACTACACTGACTGTGCTAGTGGCAGACTCCACTATGCTGGCAGGCTGGCTAACAGCCTGCTGCCTGGCCTGCACCCTATTTCATTGTGGAGCTAGAGGAGTTAGAGCCCTGTCTATGTTGGCAGATAAGATGAGAGCACCCCTCCAGCTAGGATGGAGTCCATCACTCCTCAGCAGGCCAGGCTTGGTCCTGTTTGTGGGTGAGTCCCAGAAAGAGGGCCAATTATCTACAAATTCTATCTTTTGGGAGGGGCAGAAAACAGTTTTCAACCAGCGATTGAGTTGTGAGACTCTGCTGTAGAGCTCATCACTCCCCCTAACTGGGAGGGGCCAAGACAATTACTCGATGCCGACACATCTTTCTAGCTGATATGCATGCAGAAGCTATGTTGCGTTTGGTGATCTCTGACTGTTTCATCCTAACATCGTTGGTGCCGACGTGGATAACAATATCTCTATACTCTCTACACTCGCCAGTTTTAGCTTTAGCCAGCACCATCTTCAGATTAGCCTTAACGTTGGTAGCCCTGCCCCCTGGTAAACAGTGTATGATCGCTGGATGATTCGTTTTAAGTCTAATACTGCGGGTAATGGAGTCGCCAATGACTAGAGTTTTCAATTTGTCAGAGCTAATGGTGGGAAGCTTCGGCGTCTCAGACCCCGTAACGGGAGGAGTAGAGACCAGAGAAGACTCGGCCTCTGACTCCGACCCGCTGCTTAATGGGGAAAACCGGTTGAAAGTTTCTGTCGGCTGAATGAGCGACACCGGTTGAGCTTTCCTACAGCATTTCCTTCCAGAAACCGTGAGAAAGGTGTCCGGCTGCGGGGACTGTGCCAGGGGATTTATACTACTATCTGTACTTACTGGTGGCACAGACGCGGTTTCATCCTTTCCTACACTGAAATTACCCTTGCCTAACGATTGCGTCTGAAGCTGGGCTTGTAGCACAGCTATCCTCGCCGTAAGGCGAGTACAGCGACTACAATTAGAAGGCATCATGTTAATGTTACTACTTAGCTTCGGCTGTTGGAGGTCCTGACGAATCGTGTCCAGATAAAGCGTCCGGAGTGAAAAAGTTGAAGAAAAAATAAATAAATGTATGAACGGTAATTAAAAAGTGAAAACCGTAAAGTTGTCAGGTAGCAAAATAGGTTGGCAACAAAACGCACAGCAACTCGAAAACAAGCCTGCAAGTTGTGACCGGTTCTTTGGAGAATGTATATGGGAAGATTCTAGTTGCTATGACACCCGCAGCATGTTGAATAATTACTATTACAACTTATAACTGTGATTGATCGGAAACTATTACAACCTATAACATTGTAACAGTCAAGCTAGAAGGATGTAACATGAAAACCTTGATAAACTGGTTGCTGATTGGCTGACAGCCGTGGTATATCAGACAGTATACCACGGGTATGACAAAACATTACTTTTTACTGATCTAACTATGTTGGTAACCAGTTTATAATATAGCAATAAGGCACCTTGGGAGTCCGCGTTGCGTCGTGCCTAGGAACAGCCCTTTAGCCGTGGTATATTTGTCACATACCACCCCCTCGGGCCTTATTGCTTAATTATATCCTTGAGGTAAACTGATATATTATAAGTACTTATATTATTATTAAAACATAATAATAATTGAAACATTACATATTTATCATAAACCATTACATCCATTATACCTTAGTCTATAGTTTATTTGAGGTAGAATTACATGTACCCTATATTTGAGATTAGATAATATGTATATTTGAGATTAGATAATATGTATATTTGAGATTAGATAATATGTATATTTGAGATTAGATAATATGTATATTTGAGATTAGATAATTAGTATATTTGAGATTAGATAATATGTATATTTGAGATTAGATAATATGTATATTTGAGGTTAGATAATATGTATATTTGAGATTAGATAATATGTATATTTGAGATTAGATAATATGTATATTTGAGATTAGATAATATGTATTGTCACGGCTGTCGTTTGGAGATAGAGAGGAGGAGTAGTTGGAAGGATCGGAGGACCAAAATGCAGCGTGGTATGTGTTCATCATGAATTTAATAAACAGAGAACACTTGAACAAACTATACAAAACAATAAACAAACAACGACCTTGAAGCAAAACTAACATAGACAATCACCCACAACCCACAATGACAAAACAGGCTACCTAAATATGGTTCCCAATCAGAGACAACGACTAACACCTGCCTCTGATTGAGAATCATATCAGGCCAACCACAGAAACAGACAAACTAGACACACAACATAGAATGCCCACTCAGATCACACCCTGACCAAACAAAACATAGAAACATACAAAGCAAACTATGGTCAGGGTGTGACATGTATAATTGAGGTTAGATGATATGCACCAAGTGAGGAAGCAACACATTCAACACCAATGAGGAATGTGAAGTGAGGTGAGCCTCAATATCCTGAACTCTGTTTTACAACTGGCCATATGAAAAACATTTCCTTCATATTCAAAACCACTGCAGAGGTGAAGTACCATAGACTCCTCCCTCCAGGCTTGTGTCCCAAAGAGCCACCTATTTTCTACATAGTGTACTACCATTAATCAGGGCCTGTAGGGTAGTGTACTACCATTAATCAGGGCCCATAGGTTAGTGCACTACATTGACCAGGGCCCATAGGGTAGTGCACTACATTGACCAGGGCCCATAGGGTAGTGCACTACATTGACCAGGGCCCATAAGGTAGTGCACTACTGTTGTCCAGGACCCATAGCTAGGACCCATAGGGTAGTGTACTACTGTTGACCAGGTCCCATAGGGTAGTGTACTACATTGACCAGGACCCATAGGGTAGTGTACTACTGTTGACCAGGACCCATAGGGTAGTGCTCTACTGTTGACCAGGAGCCATAGGGTAGTGTAGTACTGTTGACCAGGACCCATAGGGTAGTGCTCTACTGTTGACCAGGAGCCATAGGGTAGTGTACTACTGTTGACCAGGGCCCATAGGGTAGTGTACTACTGTTGACCAGGACCCATAGGGTAGTGAACTACTGTTGACCAGGAGCCATAGGGTAGTGTACTACTGTTGACCAGGGCCCATAGGGTAGTGTACTACTGTTGACCAGGACCCATAGGGTAGTGTACTACTGTTGACCAGGACCCATAGGGTAGTGTACTACATTGACCAGGACCCATAGGGTAGTGTACTACTGTTGACCAGGGCCCATAGGGTAGTGTACTACTGTTGACCAGGACCCATAGGGTAGTGTACTACATTGACCAGGACCCATAGGGTAGTGTACTACATTGACCAGGACCCATAGGGTAGTGTTCTACTGTTGACCAGGACCCATAGGGTAGTGTACTACTGTTGACCAGGGCCCATAGGGTAGTGTACTACTGTTGACCAGGACCCATAGGGTAGTGTACTACATTGACCAGGACCCATAGGGTAGTGTACTACATTGACCATGACCCATAGGGTAGTGTACTACATTGGCCAGGACCCATATGGTAGTGTACTACTGTTGACCAGGAGCCATAGCCAGGCCCCATAGGGTAGTGCTCTACTGTTGACCAGGTCCCATAGCCAGGACCCATAGGGTAGTGTACTACATTGACCAGGACCCATAGGGTAGTGTACTACTGTTGACCAGGACCCATAGGGTAGTGTACTACTGTTGACCAGGACCCATAGGGTAGTGTACTACATTGGCCAGGACCCATATGGTAGTGTACTACTGTTGACCAGAAGCCATAGCCAGGCCCCATAGGGTAGTGCTCTACTGTTGACCAGGTCCCATAGCCAGGACCAATAGGGTAGTGTACTACATTGACCAGGACCCATAGGGTAGTGTACTACTGTTGACCAGGACCCATAGGGTAGTGTACTACTGTTGACCAGGACCCATAGGGTAGTGTACTACATTGACCAGGACCCATAGGGTAGTGTACTACTGTTGACCAGGACCCATAGGGTAGTGTACTACTGTTGACCAGGAGCCATAGCTAGGACCCATAGGATAGTGCACTACATTGACCAGGACCCATATGGCAGTGAACTACTGTTGACCAGGACCCATAGGGTAGTGTACTACATTGACCAGGACCCATATGGCAGTGAACTACTGTTGACCAGGACCCATAGGGTAGTGCACTACATTGACCAGGACCCATATGGCAGTGAACTACTGTTGACCAGGACCCATAGGGTAGTGTACTACATTGACCAGGACCCATAGGGTAGTGTACTACTGTTGACCAGGACACATAGGGTAGTGTACTACATTGACCAGGACCCATAGTGTAGTGTACTACATTGACCAGGACCCATAGGCTAGTGTACTACATTGACCAGGACCCATAGTGTAGTGTACTACATTGACCAGGACCCATAGGGTAGTGTACTACTGTTGACCAGGACCCATAGGGTAGTGAACTACTGTTGACCAGGACCCATAGGGTAGTGTACTACTGTTGACCAGGGCCCATAGGGTAGTGTACTACTGTTGACCAGGACCCATAGGGTAGTGTACTACATTGACCAGGACCCATAGGGTAGTGTACTACATTGACCAGGACCCATAGGGTAGTGTACTACTGTTGACCAGGACCCATAGGGTAGTGCACTACTGTTGACCAGGACCCATAGGGTAGTGTACTACTGTTGACCAGGACCCATAGGGTAGTGTACTACTGTTGACCAGGACCCATAGGGTAGTGTTCTACTGTTGACCAGGACCCATAGGGTAGTGTACTACTGTTGACCAGGACCCATAGGGTAGTGTACTACTGTTGACCACGACCCATAGGGTAGTGTACTACATTGACCAGGGCCCATAGGGTAGTGTACTACATTGACCAGGGCCCATAGGGTAGTGTACTACATTGACCAGGACACATAGGGTAGTGTACTACATTGACCAGGACACATAGGGTAGTGTACTACATTGACCAGGACCCATAGGGTAGTGTACTACTGTTGACCAGGACCCATAGGGTAGTGTACTACTGTTGACCAGGACCCATAGGGTAGTGTACTACTGTTGACCAGGACCCATAGGGTAGTGCACTACTGTTGACCAGGACCCATAGGGTAGTGTACTACATTGACCAGGACCCATAGGGTAGTGCACTACTGTTGACCAGGACCCATAGGGTAGTGCACTACTGTTGACCAGGACCCATAGGGTAGTGTACTACTGTTGACCAGGACCCATAGGGTAGTGTACTACATTGACCAGGACCCATAGGGTAGTGTGCTACTGTTGACCAGGACCCATAGGGTAGTGTACTACTGTTGACCAGGACCCATAGGGTAGTGTACTACTGTTGACCAGGACCCATAGGGTAGTGTTCTACTGTTGACCAGGACCCATAGGGTAGTGTACTACATTGACCAGGGCCCATAGGGTAGTGTTCTACTGTTGACCAGGACCCATAGGGTAGTGTACTACATTGACCAGGGCCATAGGAATAGGTTTCCATTTGAGATACACATACTTAGACTCACAGCTGTTGTCCCAGTGTCTCTACAGACTCTCAGTTTAAAACCATGTTCTTGGAACAACATTCTTCAGCCGGTAAGAAGCAGATTTTGGAAATAAATCGTACAGCACCCTGTGGTCCCAAATGGTAACCTATTCTCTACATAGTGCACTACAGATGTAGGATCTTCATTTGATGCTGAGAATGTTGCTGAACAGCAAACTTGTAAGGGTTTAAAAAGGCTTCTAAACGTTTGGAATTTACACTTTGAAATGTCAGACTTAAAAATAAAAAAAGTCTAATAATTATAATACACATAATAATGAACATTTCCTGATGCTGCAGGATTATCTCTCTGCTGTAGCAAACAGGCTCAATTTAAGATCCTACAGGGTTCCATAGGGCTTTGGTCTAAAGTAGTGCACTATATAGGGAATAGGGTTCCATAGGGCTCTGGTCTAAAGTAGTGCACTATATAGGGAACAGGGTTCCATAGGGCTCTGGTCTGAAGTAGTGCACTATATAGGGAATAGGGTTCCATAGGGCTCTGGTCTAAAGTAGTGCACTATATAGGGGACAGGGTTCCATAGGGCTCTGGTAAAAAGGAGTGCACTATATAGGGAATAGGGTTCCATAGGGTTCTGGTCTAAAGTAGTGCACTATATAGGGAATAGGGTTCCATAGGGCTCTGGTCTAAAGTAGTGCACTATATAGGGAATAGGGTTCCATAGTGCTCTGTTAAAAAGTAGTGCACTATATAGGGAATAGGGTTCCATAGGGCTCTGGTCAAAAATAGTGCACTATATAGGGAATAGGGTTCCATAGGGCTCTGGTCTAAAGTAGTGCACTATATAGGGAATAGGGTTCCATAGGGCTCTGTAGTCTATATAGGGAATAGGGTTCCATAGGGCTCTGGTCTAAAGTAGTGCACTATATAGGGAATAGGGTTCCATAGGGCTCTGGTCTAAAGTAGTGCACTATATAGGGAATAGGGTTCCATAGGGCTCTGGTCTAAAGTAGTGCACTATATATAGGGAATAGGGTTCCATAGGGCTCTGGTCTAAAGTAGTGCACTATATAGGGAATAGGGTTCCATAGGGCTCTGGTAAAAAATAGTGCACTATATAGGGAATAGGGTTCCATAGGGCTCTGGTCAAAAATAGTGCACTATATAGGGAATAGGGTTCCATAGGGCTCTGGTCTAAAGTAGTGCACTACATAGGGAATAGGGTTCCACAGGGCTCTGGTAAAAAGTAGTGCACTACATAGGGAATAGGGTGTACATTATTGAGTTGTTGGAGGTTAAGGATATGTCACTTTTTCTAACAGCAACACATCTTGAGTGAAGTGGGTGGAGCACTGCTAGAGAATTCCCCCGAGCTCCGTTAAAGAGAACACAGCAACCTAGAAAAAAATATCACAGTTTTACATAAAGGGACTATGGTTTTAAGACTATGGGTTTTAGGACTATGGTTTTAAGACTATGGGTTTTAGGACTATGGTTTTAGGACTATGGTTTTAGGACTATGGTTTTAGGACTATGGTTTTAGGACTATGGTTTTAGGAC
>NW_025747513.1:0-20000 GCF_021184085.1 Oncorhynchus gorbuscha | reverse complement strand
TCACCATTTCCCAATCAAATAGGTTCCTTGATACCACAAAAGAGAAACTGTATTTTATTCTCCAATCTTTCAACATCGCCTTATTTTAAATGCGCTATGAAGAAATTTGTTTTTGTCTAAACCTTTCTGCCTCTAAGTGCTACGGTGTCCCAAAGTATTAAAGTGAAAACAAGGAAGTATTAGGTTTCATTTCAAAAACAACAACAACACTATTATTATATTGTAATTATTTTGGTGACAACCTGGTTGATTAATAATATTAGGACGCGGACACATTTGCTTTTATATAAATAAATGTGGGACACAAAAAAAGGTAGTGTAGAACACCGTTGCCCATCATGCATTGCTCTAATAACTTTATCCCCCCCCCACACAATTTTTATTTATTTTTCTATGAATGAAGTCGCACAAAAATGTGTGTCTGTTCACATGATTTAAGACGCACAAAATCTGCTGAAATACTTTTTGTACATTTTTGCCCGAATTGAGTGTGAGATTGTTTTGGAATCTCCCACAGTCCATTCAATTCCACTTCAACACTGACTCACACACACACACACACACACACACACACACACACACACACACACACACACACACACACACACACACACACACACACACACACACACACACACACACACACACACACACACACACACACACACACACACACACACACACACACACACACACACACACACACACACACAGACAGTAGATTTCCCATAAATTACACTGCAACACTGACTGGACTGTACACAGTGACTGTGAGGGACTTTTACTTTCAGAATGACCCCATTGCTTCATGTGGTTTACAGGAAGCATTGGCCCTTCTTATAGGAAATGCCAAGGCTGTCTGTGGAGCATGGGGTGACTTGACAGCATCTGCTAAAGGGATTGCTAAATTGCTATCAAACTAAAATTGATACTATGAGGAGTGTTAAGAGCAGCAGGTTTACTTGGCTCCGGTTCTGCATGGGGTGGACCCACTGCAGTGGCAGACAGTGACACTAGCCTATTCTACAGAAGACGCTGTCCGGCAGATGGGAAGTTAAATCGAGTTTCTGACTCGCAAACAAAATCCCATGGGATTTATCACTAGAGTAGAGGGTAGAGGGTGTAGGGGCTGCTATTATTGTCTAACATAGTCTGGCTGCGTTCCAAAAGGTTTCTACAGCTGTCCATATAAGGGAACCCTTTTTTGATTCTAGGTAGAACTCATTTGGGTTCCATGTAGAACCTTCGACCAAAATGGTTCTAGCTAGAACCTAAGAGGGGGTTCTTCAATTGGTTCTCTTATGGGGAAAGAACACTCATAAGTTCTGGACAACACCTTGTTTTTCTAAGAGCGTATGTTTGAAGTTCTCAGTAACAAAGTTATTTCAAAGAACAGCTAACTTCACTTCTCTTGGTCAGAACACTTCTCACATCTAGTTGCCAATAACGTGAGGAGTTGGAAGACATACTACTGTAAAACACAATATGATCCCCCCCCTCCACCATGTTGTTTCATATTAGGTTAATAGTGAAGACTATGTGTCAATCTCACTGTTGCTTCACTACTTCATACAGACTCCTGTATATTTCGCTTTAGGTTGTATCTACGTCATTTTAATTGAAAAGAGAGCAGGCTGTTTGTTTTACTAAGTTCGGTTGATTGATATTTTGCTCATGTATTTTGACAGTTGGCAGAGTAGAGAGTGAGTGTTGTATATAATACTCTGTCCCCTGATGATGACACAACAAGTACATTTAAAAAAAAATACCGTTTCAGAAACCTACTCTTTTTTAAATGTTTTATTATTGATTTATTCATAAACATTGAAGGAAACAATTAACACTTTTTCAAAAAGACAACATATTGTAAACCAAAGAAGAAAAAAACAGTTCAACAGTTAAACCAAGGCAAGACGCCCTGTAGTCAACAGTCATGTGTCCCTCTCATAGTCAACACTATTCAGACAGGGACTTGCCGTGCATTCCGAATGACATCCTATTCCCTCTATATTGCACTACTTTTGACCAGAGCCCCTTTGGACCCGAGTCAAAAGAAGCACCCTATAGGGATTAGGGTTGCCTGGCTACCCATCCATATCGCTCCGAGTTTAGATTTGCCTCCCTCCCCGACGATTTACAGGATGCGAACACATCGTCCTGATTGGTTGGGTTGGGCCATAGCCGGCATACACGATTAACGTTATCAACTTTGCTACTCTGACTGACAAGACAATCCAACAGCTTATTTATTTTTCTTTCGTATAATGCCCCTCATTTGGATTTCACACAAACGACTGCTAGGACGGCAGTTTCAGACTGAGCGTATGTGGCGATGATGGATCAAAGGAATTCATTACAGGGTGAGTCGTCAGGTAACCCTTCTGACAAGGGAATTTTCCACTGAGTACACACCAACTGTTGTGTCAATGCTATCCAGAATATAACGTCATACATCGCAGCTTGACTTCCCTTTTTAAAACCATTATTGTTATTGATCCGTTACATCATTGATCACATGGATTGTTCATCGCCATAGTGATAAATCATGACAATTGACTGTATTTTCAATATGTTGTCAACTTTCAGAAGGGCCCCGTTTACACATGGGTCATTTGTCCAGATCTTGTCCTACATTCTGAACGTGCCCACATTTACAGAAATGTTTCTACACGTGGCAATAAAATACGTTTCTGTCCACTGTGTCTGCATTGCGACCAGATATCCTGGTCCCTTTACCGAACATCTATTCTTTAAAAATATAATGTATTTATATATTGTAAGACACATGGCTGTAATCAGTCAATGGTGCCAAACTGACCATGATTTTAGAGGATGGGATAATGATGATTTAAACGATCAGGACAACTAGAACCAGGTGGAAACAGGACTTATGTGTAACATCTATTCTACTTTACATGTTTGTATCTAAACCCTTTCAGATAGACACTGTAAAGTAAACCATGTTATACTGTATCTAAACCCTTTCAGATAGACACTGTAAAGTAAACCATGTTATACTGTATCTAAACCCTTTCAGATAGACACTGTAAAGTAAACCATGTTATACTGTATCTAAACCCTTTCAGATAGACACTGTAAAGTAAACCATGTTATACTGTATCTAAACCCTTTCAGATAGACACTGTAAAGTAAACCATGTTATACTGTATCTAAACCCTTTTGTATCTACTGATAAACTATTTTCTTTGGCTTGATCATGAGGGGTCAGGTGCTTACAATGAACATCAGGTAATCTCTCTCTCTCTCTTCTCTCTCTCTCTTTCTCTGTGTCTCTCTCTCTGTCTCTCTCTGTCTCTCTCTGTCTCTCTCTCTCTCTCTCTCTCTCTCTTCTCTCTCTCTCTTTCTCTGTGTCTCTCTCTCTGTCTCTCTCTCTCTTCTCTCTCTCTCTCTCTTTCTCTGTGTCTCTCTCTGTTAGTTATCTTTGCACTCCAAATACCTGTAGTAGTGCCTTTTAAAATGTTATTACCATGGCTTTAGGCTAACAAATCACAGGGATACTAGGACAATCTCAACCCAATACAGCATCAAACCACAGACTACAGTGCTAGTAGAATTTACTGTTTGACATTCCTTTACTCACACGTATAAAAAAACACACATTTCTCTCAGATTGGCTTAGTTACTGAAATGAATCTAGTCTCAGAAACACGTGTTTTAAACATTCTCCCCAAAGGAGTAATAGCTTTTTTCCAGGAATGAAAGATCCACACACAACTCTGATCGAATTTAGACAGACCCTCCGTGGTCCCAACAACAACCTTTTTTAATATTCTATTACACTGGAAAATAAATATGTCACCATAAAAACAGACGAATACTATTTCACTGAAATTGACACAAACGACTTTACACAACAAAGAGTAATGTTCCTAAGTACACACACCTACTTCAGTACATACAAAATAATACTACCCCCCCCCCCCCACACACACACACCTACACCACCACCATCAAAATCTGTCTCAATAAATAATGTACAGTATGGAGAGAGAAGAAGTACACTAAACTGTTAGAAGGTTGTCGTCATCATTTTCACTGAATCTAGAACTTTAGGAACGTTGATTTAAATTTTGTACAAAAATATATAATTATTAGTGACTTTAAAAAAAAAAGAAGCCTTATTCAAGTTTAAAAAATACATATTTTCCTTGAAGATCACAAAAAACTTATTTGACAGATTCTTCTTTTTTAAAAATGTTTTCAATTTCTCTCCCTAGATTGATGTGAATAAAGTAAAGACATAATTATCGTTAACCTGACGTGTATATGTGTAGAAGCGAATACATAATAAAATGTGTCTGCATCAAGAAAAGACGATGTTCTTTCCATTTCGGTCACCGCGGTAAGGTTTAGTTTTTGACATAGTAATTAAAGCTCTTCTGATATGATTTACCTACTATATCGACAATCACATTTGCACTGTAGGAATAAAAAATAAAAAAAAACAAGAGAGAAAAAAACAAAAAGTATCAAATAGTTTCCAAAGACACTTCTACGCTGTGTAGAGACCATGATGAGACCACAGATAAATATCAGACAAGATTTCATGTTTTGATTTATGTGCAATATATTGTATTCCCCCCCTCCGAAAAAAAATTGTAAACGAGACACTAAATCCGTCCTGTGTAGTTCCAGAGAAAACATAAATATCAGAGATACATTTTGCATAAATAAATTCCTCCAGAAATGTTTGTAAAATAAGAAATGAATTGAATCATCCAGTTTTGATTAAAAGCCCTTGTCTTGTTACTTCAGTCTAGCTTGCTGCTTTCTCAAGAAGCCTCTTCCCTTTCCACTGTCCAACCGTGTGTCTGTCTGTCTGTCCGTCTGTCCATCTGTCCTTCTGTCCGTCTGTCTGTCCGTCTGTCCGTCCGTCCGTCTGACCGTCTGTCCATCTGTCCGTCTGTCCGTCCGTCCGTCTGTCCGTCTGTCCATCTGTCCGTCTGTCCGACTGTCCGTCTGTCCGTCTGTCCGCCTGTCCGTCTAATAACACAGCAAGTTTATCTAAAATGTCCCTTAAAAATGTTTCTTTCTGACACAGTGTAGTTCAGGTTAACACAGCGCTGATACACAATGTATATAATATATAATGTGTTACCACATTGAACAATATATTAGTCTATCAGTGGAGTACCGCAGCAACCCCCCCCCCTACATATTTTGCCATGAGGCTGAGAGAAAATGTTGTTGTTTTAAAGCACATTTCCTGCAATTCTACACATATTGCCATGGAGAAAATATATTTTTTAAATAATATATTTAACCTTTATTTTAAACTAGGCAAGTCAGTTAAGAACAAATTCTTATTTACATTGACGGGCTACACCGGACAAAACCGGACGACGCTGGGCCAATTCTGTGCCGCCCTATGGGACTCAAAATCACGGCCCGTTGTGATACAGCCTGGATTCGAACCACGGTGTCTGTAGTGACACCTCTAGCACTGAGATGCAGTGCTCCACTCTGGAGCCCCATTAGAAACTCTCTGGAGCCCCATTAGAAACTCTCTGGAGCCCCATTAGAAACTCTCTGGGGCCCCATTAGAAACTCTCTGGAGCCCCATTAGAAACTCTCTGGAGCCCCATTAGAAACTCTCTGGAGCCCCATTAGATACACTCTGGAGCCTCATTAGAAACACTCTGGAGCCCCATTAGAAACTCTCTGGAGCCCCATTAGAAACACTCTGGAGCCTCATTAGAAACACTCTGGAGCCCCATTAGAAACACTCTGGAGCCCCATTAGAAACTCTCTGGAGCCCCATTAGAAACTCTCTGGAGCCCCATTAAAAACACTCTGGAGCCCCATTAGAAACTCTCTGGAGCCCCATTAGAAACACTCTGGACCCCCATTAGAAACACTCTGGAGCCCCATTAGAAACACTCTGGAGCCCCATTAGAAACTCTCTGGAGCCCCATTAGAAACACTCTGGAGCCCCATTAGAAACTCTCTGGAGCCCCATTAGAAACTCTCTGGAGCCCCATTAGAAACACTCTGGAGCCCCATTAGAAACACCCTGGAGCCCCATTAAAAACTCTCTGGAGCCCCATTAGAAACACTCTGAACCCCCATTAGAAACACTCCGGAGCCCCATTAGAAACACTCTGGAGCCCCATTAGAAACACTCTGGAGCCCCATTAGAAACTCTCTGGAGCCCCATTAGAAACACTCTGGAGCCCCATTAGAAAGCCCCATTAGAAACACTCTGGAGCCCCATTAGAAACACTCTGGAGCCCCATTAGAAACACTCTGGAGCCCCATTAGAAACTCTCTGGAGTCCCATTAGAAACACTCTGGAGCCCCATTAGAAACACTCTGGAGCCCCATTAGAAACTCTCTGGAGCCCCATTAGAAAGATTTGCGATTTTATAGCTGATCTCATGCGATTCTACACATTTTGCCATGAGGCGGAAATAAAATGTGGCAGTTTTACAGCTAAATCCTGTAATTCTTAAACAAAGAAATCATCTACAACACATCACATCCAATAGATTTGATCAACATGATGATACTCTGACCAATTGCTTATTTTTTTGTCTGTGAAAAATCTCCGATTTTCTCTTTACTTCAGAGTTTACAGTGACTAATACGTAGGGCCTTGGAGTAACGCACAATGGTCTCCTAGTACCGTCATTTGTCATTTTGAAATTGTTTTTTAAAAGTCAAACTCAGTAAAAACTTTTACTTCTGATTCGACTCAAATGTTTAGCTGGCAAAAATACTACGGTAATGACAGTAAGAAATACAATAGATCACCATTTGGAATTGTTCTGAAATCATACGAGAGAGAGAGAGAGAGAGAGGAGAGAGAGAGGAGAGAGAGAGAGGAGAGAGAGAGGAGAGAGAGAGAGAGAGAGAGAGAGAGAGAGAGAGAGAGAGAGAGAGAGAGGGAGAGAGAGAGAGAGAGAGAGAGAGAGAGAGAGAGAGAGAGAGAGAGAGAGAGAGAGAGAGAGAGAGAGAGAGAGAGAGAGAGAGAGAGAGAGAGAGAGAGAGAGAGAGAGAGAGAGAGATGGGAGAGAGAGAGAGGAGAGAGAGAGAGAGAGAGAGAGAGAGAGAGAGAGAGAGAGAGAGAGAGAGAGAGAGAGAGAGAGGGAGAGAGAGATGGGAGAGAGAGAGAGAGAGAGAGAGAGAGAGAGAGAGAGAGAGAGAGAGAGAGAGAGAGAGAGAGAGAGAGAGAGAGAGAGAGAGAGAGAGAGAGAGAGAGAGAGAGAGAGAGAGAGAGAGAGAGAGAGAGAGAGAGAGAGAGAGAGAGAGAGAGAGAGAGAGAGAGAGAGAGAGAGAGAGAGAGAGAGAGAGAGAGAGAGAGAGAGAGAGAGAGAGAGAGAGAGAGGTGACCTTCTAGAATGTATGAATTCCCGTTCTGAGGTGACATGTACGTCTCCCCTACAGGGAAACCCTGTATGTTTCACACCTTCTCAGTTATTAGACTTCCTGTTTACCACAAAACACCCAGGAACCTACTGAACTGTATACTAGAGGCACAATGTCCTCCGCTCCTCACGCTCCAATGGTTGCCTGGTTATGTACAAGGGTCAGTGTTGTAGAGCACAGTCTTCAGTCTGTGTGTGTGTGTGTGTGTGTGTGGTTTAATATGCTCCTATTGAGCACAGATATACTTTGGTCACTGTCGGGGCTGCGGGAGGACACAACTAAAGTAGGAAAGTAGAGGTGTCCCATGTCCTTTTCTTGTTGTGTTACTACGACAAATCAAAGTGTCTGTAGAGGTTAGAGAGGTGGGATTCTCCCTTCTCCCCAACCACTCGCGTAGTTAGCAGTTAGCATAGAGAGGTGGGATTCTCCCTTCTCCCCAACCACTCGCGTAGTTAGCAGTTAGCATAGAGAGGTGGGATTCTCCCTTCTCCCCAACCACTCGCGTAGTTAGCAGTTAGCATAGAGAGGTGGGATTCTCCCTTCTCCCCAACCACTCACGTAGTTAGCAGTGGTCCTGTGTAGCTCAGTTGGTAGAGCATGGCGCTTGTAACGCCAGGGTAGTGGGTTCGATCCCGGGACCACCCATACGTAGAATGTATGCACACATGACTGTAAGTCGCTTTGGATAAAAGCGTCTGCTAAATGGCATATATTATTATATATTATTATTATATAGTTAGCATAGAGAGGTGGGATTCTCCCTTCTCCTCAACATCTCACGTAGTACTTTATTTACCCACAACACCCATCATTTACCTTGTAGAGGTACTAATTCCTTTAGAGAGGACTGACTCAGAGCAACAGAAAACCACCCTCCTCATCCCTGTACAGTACAGTCCGTTGGTCAGCAGCTGGTGCTCTCCCTCTCCCCGGTGCTCTTGGACTGTAGGGCTGCTGAGCTGACTGCAATTTGGCAGCCGTTGGTGACGTGATTCATGACTTTCTGTTTGAGCTGGGCCACCTGTTCCCTCAGTACCGAGGCGGTGGAGGTCAGGTCACAGTTCTGGGTCTTCAGAACCTTCACCTTCTCCTCCAGCCTGGAGATCCGCTCCAGCTTCCTTTTACGACACTTAGACGCCGCGATCCGGTTACGTAGCTTCTTCCTCTCGGCCTTGATCCTCTCCTGGGTCTCCAGGTCGATGGGAGAGAGCGAGGGAGGGGAGGAGGTGGGGTCCCCAGAAGGGTGACGTATCTCTGGGACAGTCTGAGGGCGTCCAACCCCTGTTGTGAGGATGGTGGGGTCCCTGGCCTCCGGGTCCGTGGGGGCCGTGGCATGGGTAGCCGCCGGGCATCTGCCCCCCTGGGTAGGATGATGATATATGGCTGGGGTGGTTCGGGTTGTAGCTGCTGAGGTTGGTATAGATGGGCAGATCTCCTGCAGACATGATACTCCTCTGGTAGGGGCCTTGCATAGAGGAGGAAGGGGACACGGGAGCTCCAACCAGCTGGTTCTGTTTATGAAGATCCGCCAGGGCTTTGACGAACCCATCGGCAAAACCCTCCTGTTCGTTAGTGGCGTTGTTCCGGTACATGAAGGGGTTACCTCCGTTAGGGTTGGGGACAGGAGATGTCGTCACCAGGCCCTGGTTAGACTGGATGATGAGGTGCTCGAGGTCAGGGGAGGCTAGCTTCAGAAGGTTCATATCTGACAAGCCGCCAGGCATTAACGAGCTGTTTGTGTTGCTGTTAATCCCTCCCAGATTATTAGGATTGATATTGCAGTTACTCCCCGGCTGGCTTTGTGACAGTTTCAGGCCAGAGCTGCTGTGGGAACCGCCTGAGAAGTTATGTGCCACCTTCTTACTCATCATCTTGTGGCTCTGGTAACGTTGGTAATCGGCATGGTGTTGTCCGAAGTTGTGAGGAACACCTAGGGACTCGTCATGGTAGAAAGGAGTTTCCATTTTAGCCGTCATTGACGCAGGGAGACAGAATCTTCATCATCTGATTATTATATAGAGGTCGAAGTGTTCCACCCTCACATTAACTGTGAAGACTAAGACTTTTGTTAAAAAAAATATTCCAATATGAAGTCTGCCACCTGTAAGAGTAAAAAAATAAAATAAACGTTGGATATTATAATATGTCATTTGAAAAAAAAACATACAGTAGGCTACATATGTGATATAGCTTTATATTGACATGATACGATATGCATTACTTCTATGGCTTACAGGAATACCAAACTAGTTTATCTTTCGCTCAACAGTCGGAGCAACTTGCAGCGTACCTCTCTATACAGTACGCAGCATTTCGATAACATTTTCCTCCTGAGTTTGTAGCCTACTTATTGAGCATTCGCTTTCATGCTGTATCATGAAAGCAATCATAATTCATATATTATTACTTCCCTTGGAATATAACCTTACAAATTAATGAAAATGAAACAACTCTTTGTTACTAATTCATATTATTTGGGTTGATAAGCTCCTATTTACAGTTCCTTAATAGTTTTATCCTGTTTTGATACGGGAGACTCCTGGATGTATAGCACACAGTTTGGACATTGTCACCGTTATTATTTTATCACACATTATAAATGACCAATTGCAAGAATAGTGTAACGTAATAATGTTGTTCAAATACATACAATAGGCGAAAGTCTCACAATGTCTCACGTCTCACAATGATGACAGGAAAGCCCGTTCAGTGCGATGACTAGTTGATTAGCCTACTAACGTTACGTTTCGAGAAATAACGTCCCCGTGAAACAATCCAGTGACTCAACTCCGGTGATTCGAGTTAATCACACCGATCAACGGTGACACAGAATACCATCCATCGTATGGTAGATGTTACCCACGCACGCTGCTTGTGAGTCGGTCGAGCGTGTGTGTGTGTGTGTACAGATGATCAATTCAAAATGAATACGATATCCGTGCGTTAAACAAAAATCTTCCAACGAATTCAGATGAAAAAATTCATATAATCCAGTTTATTCTCTGTAAACTGACATTTGACATAGGACAAATCGGGCTTCTCTTCCTTCTGCTACTCTCGTTGCCTCTCGTTTCCTCGTCTGAGCTGCAAAACCGCTGTCAGTTGTACTGTGGGGTTTTCTGCTTGGTCGATTACTAATACCATACGCCTCTCTGTCTCTCTCTCTCTCTCTCTCTCTCTCTCTCTCTCTCTCTCTCTCTCTCTCTCTCTCTCTCTCTCTCTCTCTCTCTCTCTCTCTCTCTCTCTCTCTCTCTCTCTCTCTCTCTCTCTCTCTCTCTCTCTCTCTCTCTCTCTCTCTCTCTCTCTCTCTCGTTCCTGAAACTACTCTGCATAGATGTCACACAGTCACTGACGCCTCCTCCCCTCTATGCCGCGTCGCTCAAATGTTTCTTTCTTTTTCTTAACTGGCCATTTGAAAGCCAGTTACTATTTTAAAGTGTTTGTTAATGTACAATACAAATGTGTACATAATAGAACGTTTCCCCGACCATGTAGGCTATAGGTGCGATAGGACAACCTGGTCTCAGAGCATTTCGTAGGATTCTGTACTTAAAGCACAGACTCTCAATTTAGTATGATATGATCCGTTTCATATGGTGTGTGTATTCATTTGTGGATGTCCTTCATCCATTTCGTAAGATATGTTCTGAATTTACAATTTGTATTATAAACTACATGACCAAATGTATTTGGACACCTGCTCGTCGAATATCTCATTACAAAATCATGAGCAATAATTATGGAGTCGGTCCCATCTTTGCTGCTACAATAACCTACACTCTTCTGGGAAGGCTTTCCACTAGATGTTGGAACATTGCTGCTATAACAGCCTCCACTCTTCTGGGAAGGCTTTCCACTAGATGTTGGAACATTGCTGCTATAACAGCCTCCACTCTTCTGGGAAGGCTTTCCACTAGATGTTGGAACATTGCTGCTATAACAGCCTCCACTCTTCTGGAAAGGCTTTCCACTAGATGTTGGAACATTGCTGCTATAACAGCCTCCACTCTTCTGGGAAGGCTTTCCACTAGATGTTGGAACATTGCTGCTATAACAGCCTCCACTCTTCTGGGAATGCTTTCCACTAGATGTTGGAACATTGCTGCTATAACAGCCTCCACTCTTCTGGGAAGGCTTTCCACTAGATGTTGGAACATTGCTGCTATAACAGCCTCCACTCTTCTGGGAAGGCTTTCCACTAGATGTTGGAACATTGCTGTTATAACAGCCTCCACTCTTCTGGGAAGGCTTTCCACTAGATGTTGGAACATTGCTGCTATAACAGCCTCCACTCTTCTGGGAAGGCTTTCCACTAGATGTAGGAACATTGCTGCTATAACAGCCTCCACTCTTCTGGGGAAGGCTTTCCACTAGATGTTGGAACATTGCTGCTATAACAGCCTCCACTCTTCTGGGAAGGATTTCCACTAGTTGGAACATTGCTGCTAAGTCGCTCTGGATAAGAGCGTCTGCTAAATGACTTAAATGTAATGTAAATGTATAACAGCCTCCACTCTTCTGGGAAGGCTTTCCACTAGATGTAGGAACATTGCTGCTATAACAGCCTCCACTCTTCTGGGAAGGCTTTCCACTAGATGTTGGAACATTGCTGCTATAACAGCCTCCACTCTTCTGGGAAGGCTTTCCACTAGATGTTGGAACATTGCTGCTATAACAGCCTCCACTCTTCTGGGAAGGCTTTCCACTAGATGTTGGAACATTGCTGCTATAACAGCCTCCACTCTTCTGGAAAGGCTTTCCACTAGATGTTGGAACATTGCTGCTATAACAGCCTCCACTCTTCTGGGAAGGCTTTCCACTAGATGTTGGAACATTGCTGCTATAACAGCCTCCACTCTTCTGGGAATGCTTTCCACTAGATGTTGGAACATTGCTGCTATAACAGCCTCCACTCTTCTGGGAAGGCTTTCCACTAGATGTTGGAACATTGCTGCTATAACAGCCTCCACTCTTCTGGGAAGGCTTTCCACTAGATGTTGGAACATTGCTGTTATAACAGCCTCCACTCTTCTGGGAAGGCTTTCCACTAGATGTTGGAACATTGCTGCTATAACAGCCTCCACTCTTCTGGGAAGGCTTTCCACTAGATGTAGGAACATTGCTGCTATAACAGCCTCCACTCTTCTGGGAAGGCTTTCCACCAGATGTTGGAACATTGCTGCTATAACAGCCTCCACTCTTCTGGGAAGGATTTCCACTAGTTGGAACATTGCTGCTAAGTCGCTCTGGATAAGAGCGTCTGCTAAATGACTTAAATGTAATGTAAATGTATAACAGCCTCCACTCTTCTGGGAAGGCTTTCCACTAGATGTAGGAACATTGCTGCTATAACAGCCTCCACTCTTCTGGGAAGGCTTTCCACTAGATGTTGGAACATTGCTGCTATAACAGCCTCCACTCTTCTGGGAAGGCTTTCCACTAGATGTAGGAACATTGCTGCTATAACAGCCTCCACTCTTCTGGGAAGGCTTTCCACTAGATGTAGGAACATTGCTGCTATAACAGCCTCCACTCTTCTGGGAAGGATTTCCACTAGATGTTGGAACATTGCTGCAGAGACTTGCTTCCATTCAGCCACAAGAGCATGAGGTCGTACACTGATGTTGGGCGATTAGGCCTGGCTCGCAGTCAGCGTTCCAATTCATCCCAAAGGTGTTTGATGGGGTTGGGGTCAGGACTCTGTGCAGGCCAGTCAAATTATTCCACAATGATCTAGACAAACCATTTCTGTATGGACCTTGCTTTGTGCACGGGGGCATTGTCATGCTGAAACAGGAATGGGACTTCCCCCAAACTGTTGCCCGCAAAGTTGGAAGCACAGAATTGTCCAGAATGTCATTGTATGCTGTAGCGTTAAGATGTCCCTTCACTGGAACTAAGGGGCCTAGCATGAACCATGAAAAACAGCCCCAGACCATTATTCCTCCTCCACCAAACTTTACAGTTGGCATCCGCCAAACCCAGATTCGCCAGATGGTGAAGTGTATATTCATCACTCTAGAGAATATGTTTCCGCTGCTCTAGAGTCCAATGGGAGCGAGCTTTATACCACTCCAGCCGACGCTTGGCATTGCGCATGGTGATCTTCAGCATGTGGTGCGGCCGCTCGGCCATAGAAACCCATTTCATGAAGCTCCCAACGAACAGGTCTTGTGATGACGTTGCTTCCAGAGGCTGTTTGGAACTCGGTAGTGAGTGTTGCAACTGAGGACAGACCATTTTGACTTGTGTAAAACACGCTTCAGCACTCGCCGGTCCCATTTCCACCTCTCAATAACATCACTTACAGTTGACCAGGGGAGCTATTACTCTGTAATAGCTAGGGGACTCTGTAATAGCTACAGTGCTCTGTCATGGGCCGTTACAAAGGCTACCACAAAATGGACTGCCGAGTGAGGCTAGACGAGTAACCTTTACGCTCTAAAGCAGTGGGGACAGGTTCAGCTAAACCTAGGGTATGGCAAACTGAGGTTAGTTCAGCTAAACCTAGGGTATGGCAAAGTGAGGTTAGTTCAGTTTAAACCTAGGGTATGGCAAAGTGAGGTATGGGGGCTCAATTACTTCATTTCTACAAATTGTCTCACTAGACATACAAGCATATTCATTGTAGAGTTATGGCATAAAGATAATTTCTCCCTTTCCACAAAAGATGAAAAAAAATGCTAGCTGGAGCTCGTTGATTTCTGAGCCCTTACCCCGCAATGGACATATGTGCTTATTCCCTAAGATCTGCCCACTATAGTGTTGTCCTGTCGGAACGTGATGTTGAGGCCCATTACTATAGTGTTGTCCTGTCAGAAAGTGATGTTGAGGCCCATTACTATAGTGTTGTCCTGTCAGAAAGTGATGTTGAGGCCCATTACTATAGTGTTGTCCTGTCGGAACGTGATGTTGAGGCCCATTACTATAGTGTATAGTGCTGTGAACTTTGGGCCTAGCAGGGCAGCACACTTTAAACCTGGTGGGCTAGGCAACTGCCTTCTAACTAAAGACAGAGGACTGCGGTCTGAGCATTGCAGGAGACTGCAGACCTGCAACCGAGGAAGCTAACTTAGAGCCTAGCAGGGCATCTAATCATCTTTAGCCGGTTAGCTTGGGTGCCTGAGAATGCTCAGATCAACCCTACTCCTCAGCCAGAACGTCCAGTGTGCGCTTTGCAGCTCGGAGAGCCAAACGCTCTGAATTTATGAACTGGCAATCTGACAACCCTCTGAATTTATGGACACCCAGAGCACACTCTGAGGGCACTCTGGCACTACAGAGGGAATTTACGAACAGACCCTAAGGTTGGGGGTTTGGATTACAATTATGTAAAAAAAATGTATGCCCTCTTTTGTCAAACATTCAAAACACCCCTACTCTTTACTTCATTAAATGGGGCTCTGTTATTTCATCGCCGCCAACGCGTTCAAAGGATCCCAGACCCTTTCAGGCCTCTTTCTAACACAGGAGGTTGGTGACACCTTCATTAGGGGAGGATGGGGCTCGTGGTAATGACTGGAGCGGAATCAGTGGAATGGTATCAAACACATCAAACACATTGGTTTCCATGTGTTTGATTCCATTCCATTTGCTCCGTTCCGGACATTATTATGAGCCGTTCTCCCCTCAGCGACCCCTCCACTGCTTTCCAGAGCTCTGACTTTCCAACCCGAAGATCACTGATGTCATTATTTGACCTCGTATTTTTCTGAGTTCCCAGTTGTCTTGAAAGCACCATAAAACTCAATGGCAGGCTACCGTTCGCCAGCTCACATCTGTATGAAGCTGGATTCAGGGTTCTCGTCTGCATTAAAAACGCAGTGATCAGGCTGCCATAAGATAAAGAAGCCCATTGTTTATGAGGATTGCCTGCTCCATCTGTTCGACAGATGTCCAGTTTACAACTGAACATGCAACATCCCCTCGGTGTCAAGGGGACCCTCGGCGTCAAGCAGCCATGCCCTCGCTGTGAGCATTCCTACAAATGGAACGGGAGGACACTTCAATCAGATCAAAGGTCTAAGCAACTTCTACTTTTGTTCCTATTCACCTTCATAACCTAGCCTGGTGGAACCAGCCTGATCATGGAGTTTACTATTCTATTTCACTACACCTTTTCTGACATCTGACGTGAAATATAATGGTGAATGGAGCCATCTGGTTACACCAGGCTAATCATAACCACCATTAAATAATATAATCAGTGTTGTGTGTGTGACCGACCAGTACCTATTCTGCCATGTCTGTCAATGGGACGCTGGCAAAGATCTGACCTCCAACCTCAACTCTCGCCTGCTCGCCAACGGCCATCGATGGGGAGAACAGAATTAGTTAGGTTTAGTCTGACCTGTTCAAACTTCAACATTTATTTAGTTATTTTTATTATATCTATAAAAGTGCACTGTTCCTAGGCCATCATTGAAAATAAGAATTTGTTCTTAACTGACATGCCTTGTTAAAAAAAGGTAAAATAAAACAAAAACATTCTGAACAAGGCAGTTCAGGGGCAAACTTAGAGTCGTACCACAGATTCTCAATTGGATTGAGGTCTGGGCTTTGACTAGGCCATTCCAAGACATTAAAACATTTCCCCTTGAACCACTCGAGTGTTGCTTTAGCAGTATGCATAGGGTCATTGTCCTGCTGGAAGGTGAACCTCTGCCCCAGTCTCAAATCTCTGGAAGACTGAAACAGGTTTCCCTCAAGAATTTCCCTGTGACCAGTTTCCCAGTCCCTGCCAATGAAAAACATCCATCGAAAAACATGATGTTGCCACCACCATGCTTCACTGAGGATGGTGTTCTCTTGTTGATGAGTGGTGTTGGGTTTGTGCCGGACATAGCGTTTTCCTTGATGGCCAAAAAGCTCAATTTTAGTCTCATCTGACCAGAGTACCTTCTCCCATATGTTTGGGAGTCTCCCATATGCCTTTTGGTGAACACCAAACGTGTTCACCAAAACACTTCTGTAAAGCCCAGCTCTGTAGAGTGTACGGCTTAAAGTGGTCCTATGGACAGATACTCCAATCTCTGCTGTGGAGCTTTGCAGCTCCTTCAGGGTTATCTTTGGTCTCTTTGTTGCCTCTCTGATTAATGACCTCCTTGCCTGGTCTGTGAGTTTTGGTGGTTGGCCCTCTCTTGGCAGGTTTGTTGTGGTGTCATAATCTATCAATTTTTAATAATCAATTTAATGATGCTCCGTGGGATGTTCAAAGTTTCGTATTTTTTTATAACCCAACCCTGATCTGAACTTCTGCACAACGTTGTCCCTGACCTGTTTGGAGAGCTCATTGGTCTTCATGGTGCCACTTGCTTGGTGGTGCCCCTTGCAGACTCTGGGGCCTCTGGGGCCTTTCAGAACAGGTGTGTATATACTGAGATCATGTGACAGGTCATGTGACTTTATTTAACTAATTATGTGACTTTGGAGGTAATTGGTTGCAACATATATTATTTAGGGGCTTCATAGCAAAGGGGTGAAGACGTATGCACGCACCGCACCACCTTTCCGTTTTTTTTAGAGAGAATTTTATTAAACAAGTCATTTTTTAAATTTCACTTCACCAATTTGAACAATTTTGTGTATGTCTATTACATGAAATCCAAATAAAAATATATTTAAATTACAGGTTGTAATGAAACAAAATAGGAAAAACGCCAAGGAGGGTGAATACTTTTGCAAGGCCCTGTACCTAGGCAGTTGCACAACTGAATGCATTCAACTGAAACGTGTCTTCCGCATTTAACCCACACCCCCCCTGTTTCCAAGGTAGCCTGACTGGCACAGTATCTGTATCGACTGGGAATGACAATTAAAGGTGAAAGGTGCACATTGTTATATTAGCCGAACACTGATTCTATGGTATTACGTATATAGTTGTTTAATCTACATGGACCTGTTACTACATTTGAAACTTATCAAAACACTTAGTTTAGAATATCTACA
The DNA here is from genome assembly GCF_021184085.1 of Oncorhynchus gorbuscha. NCBI lineage: Eukaryota > Metazoa > Chordata > Actinopteri > Salmoniformes > Salmonidae > Oncorhynchus > Oncorhynchus gorbuscha. The sequence goes on along the minus strand of NW_025747513.1, from coordinate 2,663 downwards.
AAAATTCAGCAGCGTTCTTCTCATACTCTGTAGGCTACTGACCTATTCAAAGTTCCCCTGGCATCTCACCATACATGTTATTGAACTCCACCTGCAGGAGGTTTGATTGTTGTGATGGAGGCCTGGTGAATTAGGAAAGGTCTGGTGAATTAGGAAGGTCTGGTGAATTAGACAGGTGTGATGAATTAGGCAGGTCTGGTAAATTAGGCAGGTCTGGTGAATTAGACATGGTTACGCAAGGCAAAAACAAAAGTAGGGTGGCTGGGCGTATAAGGTGAATGTGTTTAGGAATCCAAGGGGTTGCGAGTTCAAATCTTATTATGGACAACTATAGCATTTTAGGTCATTAGCAACGTTCCAACTACTTACTACTTTTTAGCTACAGTGTAACTACTTAGCATGTTAGCTAACCCTAACCCTTATTAACTAACCCTAACCTAACTCCTAAACATAACCCTAACACTTAGCCTAGCTATGTTAGCCACCTAGCTAAATTTGTTATCATATGTTTTGCAAATATGTAACATATTGTACATTTTGCAAATTCGGTGCACATAATACGAATTGTAATTAAGTAACATATTATACGAAATGGAAGATGGACATCCACAAATGAATACATACAATACGAAACGTAAAATATCATACTAAATTGAGTGTCTCGACTGAATAGACAGAATAATAGGAAATGCTCTAAAACCAGGTTAGGCTTTGAGGTTGTGGCGTCACTATTCAAGCAGGCAGCTTCCACCTGAGTCCGTAGGTTCAGGAATGTCCTCTGAAAAGAATAAGTATGTTTGTATATTGCAAAGTCGGATACTCAGGCTAACGTCAAACATTTAGCTAAATCCACAGCGTTGGCCTTCCATGGATGTTTATACGACAAGTTATGGACCCTGGTTTATGTCTCGTGCAGTGCTCAATCTCACACTTAACAGCTAGCTATGTTGAAGAGATTGTTAGCTAGCTAGCTATGTTGAAGAGATTGTTAGCTAGCTAGCTATGTTGAAGAGATTGTTAGCTAGCTATGTTGAAGAGATTGTTAGCTAGCTATGTTGAAGAGATTGTTAGCTAGCTATGTTGAAGAGATTGTTAGCTAGCTAGCTATGTTGAAGAGATTGTTAGCTAGCTATATTGAAGAGATTGTTAGCTAGCTAGCTATGTTGAAGAGATTGTTAGCTAGCTAGCTATGTTGACGAGATTGTTAGCTAGCTAGCTATGTTGAAGAGATTGTTAGCTAGCTATGTTGAAGAGATTGTTAGCTAGCTAGCTAATAATTTGGCTAAAAACACTGTATTACTTTGCTGAATATCGCTGTCTGATCCACTTTTGTTGTTGTGGTCTTTTATCTTTTTTATATTCTTGTTTGAGTTTTTTTTTTACTGACCGATGGATTCTTATCTCGCTTACATATCCAATATATTTTTTAAACACTTTTTTTCCATTCCTGGAGGAAGAAGAGTCCAGTTGCCTCTGGATGCCGGGGCTGCATGGAAATGCTCGGAAATGTCCAACTGACCAATTAGCTGCGTCCATTATAAAAAGCATAACTTTATTTGTTAGTGTAGCTGTACCATTCGTAATCAGATTGACCCTTTTCTTATCAAAAATTGGCGCAGGTGACTCGCGCAACATACGACACAACACTGTGCCATCATTGCGTCTCGACCAATCAATGACTCTACCACACCCACCGGCCTATTTGATTGGACGTCAGTACCAGATATCAAACGAGGCTGAATATCCCGCTTGGTTTCAGGAATGCAATGGGACCGTGGACAAAGGAGAAATGAAATAGGAACCGTGATGTAGTGATGTAGTTTCCTGCAGTGGAAAAGCGCCACACAGGGACTGTGAGGGAGACCGGTAAGAGAGGAGGTGAGCAGGTTTTTTTCACTTATAGGCCTACTTTGTTGAACTCTCTGGACTCACCCTCTGGATGTGTCAGGGTATTTTTCACCAGGCAGCAGAGAAAAGCAGGTCCTATTACACACAGTGAGGTTGAGGACAGTGTCAATGCCGTCAGCGACAACACAGGCTGCATCCCAAATGGAACCCTTTTCCTCTTTAAAGTACACTACTGATAAGAACCTGGTTAAAATAAGTGCACTATATAGGGAATAAGGTGCAATTTGGGACGAACCCCACAGATGCCCTCTACTCCTCTACTCTAGCCCAGCACCACACTGCAGATGGGGCCAGGGGGAGTCGTGCCTGGCTGCCTGGCTGGCTGGCTGTGTTGTCGTCCAGTCCAACTGCATTAGTTTAGTTAGACCATCTGAAGGTGAACTGCTCTAGGATGTTATTCAACCTTTGTGAATTTGAATACCTGGCAGGACTGGAGTGCATTTATAATGACCATTAAAGGCGTCCCAAATTGTACCCTATTCCCTATATAGTGCATTACTTTAACCAGAGCCCTATGGAAAACTATTCCCTATATAGTGTACTACTTTAGACCAGAGCCATATGGAACCCTATTCCCTATATAGTGCACTACTTTGGGCCAGAGCCCTAAGCCCTATATAGTGCACTACATTGGACCAAAAAAAGCACTATAAATGGCATGCAAGGTCAAGATGAAATGAGTTGTTTCCTGCTGAAAATGACTGAAGATGATAGAAATAATAAATAGTCATTTTGGATCTGGGATGTAATACATT
>NW_025747512.1:42500-54246 GCF_021184085.1 Oncorhynchus gorbuscha | reverse complement strand
TGTAAGTAGTACACACACTACACACCTACCTCACACCCTACCTCATATACCTGTAAGTAGTATACACACTACCTCACACCCTACCTCATACCCTACCTCATACCCTACCTCATATACCTGTAAGTAGTTTACACACTACCTCATACCCTACCTCATATACCTGTAAGTAGTACACACACTACCTCATACCCTACCTCATATACCTGTAAGTACTACATACACACTACCTCATACCCTACATCACATACCTGTAAGTAGTATACACACTACCTCATACCCTACATCACATACCTGTAAGTACTATACACACTACACACTACCTCACACACTACCTCATACCCTACCTCATACCCTACCTCATATACCTGTAAGTACTATACACACTACCTCACACACTACCTCATACCCTACCTCATATACCTGTAAGTAGTACACACTACACACTACCTCATACCCTACCTCATATACCTGTAAGTAGTATACACACTACCTCATACCATACCTCCTACCCTACCTCACATACCTGTAAGTAGTATACACACTACCTCATACCTGTAAGTAGTACTACCTACCTCATACCCTACCTCATATACCTGTAAGTAGTATACACACTACCTCATACACTACCTCACATACCTGTAAGTAGTATACACACTACTTTATACCCTACCTCATATACCTGCAAGTAGTATACACACTACCTCATACCCTACCTCATATACCTGTAAGTACTATACACACTACACACTACCTCACACACTACCTCATACCCTACCTCATATACCTGTAAGTAGTACACACTACACACTACCTCATACCCTACCTCATATACCTGTAAGTAGTATACACACTACCTCACACCCTACCTCATACCCTACCTCATACCCTACCTCATATACCTGTAAGTAGTTTACACACTACCTCATACCCTACATCACATACCTGTAAGTACTATACACACTACACACTACCTCACACACTACCTCATACCCTACCTCATACCCTACCTCATATACCTGTAAGTACTATACACACTACACACTACCTCACACACTACCTCATACCCTACCTCATATACCTGTAAGTAGTACACACTACACACTACCTCATACCCTACCTCATATACCTGTAAGTACTATACACACTACACACTACCTCACACACTACCTCATACCCTACTTCATATACCTGTAAGTAGTATACACACTACCTCATACCCTACCTCATATACCTGTAAGTACTATACACACTACACACTACTTCACACACTACCTCACACCCTACCTCATATACCTGTAAGTAGTACACACACTACCTCATACCCTACCTCATATACCTGTAAGTAGTATACACACTACCTCATACCCTACCTCATATACCTGTAAGTAGAATACACACTACCTCACACACTACCTCATACCCTACCTCATATACCTGTAAGTAGTACACACACTACCTCATACCCTACCTCATATACCTGTAAGTAGTACACACACTACACACTACCTCACACCCTACCTCATATACCTGTAAGTAGTATACACTACCTCACACCCTACCTCATACCCTACCTCATACCCTACCTCATACCCTACCTCATATACCTGTAAGTAGTTTACACACTACCTCATACCCTACCTCATATACCTGTACGTAGAATACACACTACCTTATACCCACCCTCATATCCTACCTCATACCCTACCTCATATACATGTAAGTAGAATACACACTACCTCATACCCTACCTCACACACTACCTCATACCCTACCTCATATACCTGTAAGTAGTACACACACTACCTCATACCCTACCTCATATACCTGTAAGTAGTACACACACTACACACTACCTCACACCCTACCTCATATACCTGTAAGTAGTATACACACTACCTCACACCCTACCTCATACCCTATCTCATACCCTACCTCATATACCTGTAAGTAGTTTACACACTACCTCATACCCTACCTCATATACCTGTAAGTAGTACACCCACTACCTCATACCCTACCTCATATACCTGTAAGTACTATACACACTACCTCATACCCTACATCACATACCTGTAAGTAGTATACACACTACCTCATACCCTACATCACATACCTGTAAGTACTATACACACTACACACTACCTCACACACTACCTCATACCCTACCTCATACCCTACCTCATATACCTGTAAGTACTATACACACTACCTCACACACTACCTCATACCCTACCTCATATACCTGTAAGTAGTATACACACTACCTCATACCATACCTCTTACCCTACTTCACATACCTGTAAGTAGTATACACACTACCTCATACCCTACCTCATACCCTACCTCATATACCTGTAAGTAGTATACACACTACCTCATACCCTACCTCATATACCTGTAAGTAGTATACACACTACCTCATACACTACCTCACATACCTGTAAGTAGTATACACACTACTTTATACCCTACCTCATATACCTGCAAGTAGTATACACACTACCTCATACCCTACCTCATATACCTGTAAGTAGTTTACACACTACCTCATACCCTACCTCATATACCTGTACGTAGAATACACACTACCTTATACCCACCCTCATATCCTACCTCATACCCTACCTCATATACATGTAAGTAGAATACACACTACCTCATACCCTACCTCACACACTACCTCATACCCTACCTCATATACCTGTAAGTAGTACACACACTACCTCATACCCTACCTCATATACCTGTAAGTAGTACACACACTACACACTACCTCACACCCTACCTCATATACCTGTAAGTAGTATACACACTACCTCACACCCTACCTCATACCCTACCTCATACCCTACCTCATATACCTGTAAGTAGTTTACACACTACCTCATACCCTACCTCATATACCTGTAAGTAGTACACCCACTACCTCATACCCTACCTCATATACCTGTAAGTACTATACACACTACCTCATACCCTACATCACATACCTGTAAGTAGTATACACACTACCTCATACCCTACATCACATACCTGTAAGTACTATACACACTACACACTACCTCACACACTACCTCATACCCTACCTCATACCCTACCTCATATACCTGTAAGTACTATACACACTACCTCACACACTACCTCATACCCTACCTCATATACCTGTAAGTAGTACACACTACACACTACCTCATACCCTACCTCATATACCTGTAAGTAGTATACACACTACCTCATACCATACCTCTTACCCTACCTCACATACCTGTAAGTAGTATACACACTACCTCATACCCTACCTCATACCCTACCTCATATACCTGTAAGTAGTATACACACTACCTCATACACTACCTCACATACCTGTAAGTAGTATACACACTACTTTATACCCTACCTCATATACCTGCAAGTAGTATACACACTACCTCATACCCTACCTCATATACCTGTAAGTACTATACACACTACACACTACCTCACACACTACCTCATACCCTACCTCATATACCTGTAAGTAGTACACACTACACACTACCTCATACCCTACCTCATATACCTGTAAGTAGTATACACACTACCTCACACCCTACCTCATACCCTACCTCATACCCTACCTCATATACCTGTAAGTAGTTTACACACTACCTCATACCCTACATCACATACCTGTAAGTACTATACACACTACACACTACCTCACACACTACCTCATACCCTACCTCATACCCTACCTCATATACCTGTAAGTACTATACACACTACACACTACCTCACACACTACCTCATACCCTACCTCATATACCTGTAAGTAGTACACACTACACACTACCTCATACCCTACCTCATATACCTGTAAGTACTATACACACTACACACTACCTCACACACTACCTCATACCCTACCTCATACCCTACCTCATATACCTGTAAGTACTATACACACTACACACTACCTCACACACTACCTCATACCCTACCTCATATACCTGTAAGTAGTACACACTACACACTACCTCATACCCTACCTCATATACCTGTAAGTAGTATACACACTACCTCATACCCTACCTCATACCCTACCTCATATACCTGTAAGTAGTACACACTACACACTACCTCTTACCCTACCTCATATACCTGTAAGTAGTATACACACTACCTCATACCATACCTCTTACCCTACCTCACATACCTGTAAGTAGTATACACACTACCTCATACACTACCTCACATACCTGTAAGTAGTATACACACTACCTCATACCCTACCTCATATACCTGCAAGTAGTATACACACTACCTCATACCCTACCTCATATACCTGCAAGTAGTATACACACTACCTCATACCCTACCTCATATACCTGTAAGTAGTATACGCACTACTTTATACCCTACCTCATATACCTGTAAGTAGAATACACACTACCTCATACCCTCTCTGTGAATGATGTTGATCTGGTAGATGTTCTGTGTCTAGCGTACGTACCGTGTACCAAAGGATGTCCATGTTGAGCCGGAGAGGTTTGCTGTTGACCTCATCAGTCGACTGGAGGCAGTTCTGAGAGAGAGAGAAGCACAGGAGAGACTGGAGGAGAGACTGAAGAGGGTCAGACTGGTACGTACTGGGAGGGTGTGTGTGTGACATCTGTGATGTGTGCGAGGTTTGGATGTGTGTGTGTGTGTGCGTGGTTTGGATGTGTGTGTGTGTGTGCGTGGTTTGGATGTGTGTGTGTGCGTGGTTTGGATGTGTGTGTGTGTGTGTGCGTGGTTTGGATGTGTGTGTGTGTGTGCGTGGTTTGGATGTGTGTGCGTGTGCGTGGTTTGGATGTGTGTGCGTGGTTTGGATGTGTGTGCGTGGTTTGGATGTGTGTGTGTGTGCGTGGTTTGGATGTGTGTGTGTGTGCATGGTTTGGATGTGTGTGTGTGCATGGTTTGGATGTGTGTGTGTGCGTGGTTTGGATGTGTGTGTGTGTGTGGTTTGGATGTGTGTGTGCGTGGTTTGGATGTGTGTGTGTGTGCGTGGTTTGGATGTGTGTGTGTGTGTGTGTGCGTGGTTTGGATGTGTGTGCGTGGTTTGGATGTGTGTGCGTGGTTTGGATGTGTGTGTGTGTGTGTGCGTGGTTTGGATGTGTGAGGTTTGGATGTGTGTGTGTGTGTGCGAGGTTTGGATGTGTGTGTGTGCGTGGTTTGGATGGTAATCATCACACACACTAACCTGCTTCTCCTCTAACCCCGCCCCTTCTTTCCTTTCCTGCTCTGTGATAGGAGGAGGAGGGTGACGACGCCGACGTCTCCATGGTAAACTCCCTCCCCCTACGGCAACAAGCCCCTCCCCCTCCACCTCGTCCCTCTTCCCCCACTACGGGTCCCGTTATTCAGAGACCTCGTACAACGGTGTTCTGGCGCTACAGGACGCACACGAGGAGAACCCGGAGGCCATCTTGGACGAACACGTGCAGAGAGTAATGGAGACGCCGGGGTGTCAGTCACCAGGCACCGGGAGACACTCGCCCAAGTCCCGCTCCCCCGACGGAGGGGTGTACCCTCCACCTCACTCTGGGAGAACCCAGTGGCCTCCAGGGGTGAAAGGTCACAAGCCAGGAGCCAAGGGAGGGGACCCAATGGGGATGGGAGCAGGTATGTTGATGTTGTCTTTATTTATCCAGCTTAGTCTCTTTTTACATTTGTATTTTTATTTATTTATTTTTTTACCCCTTTTTCTCCCCGAATTCGTGGTGTCCAATTGTTTTTAGTAGCTACTATCTTGTCTCATCGCTACAACTCCCGTACGGGCTCGGGAGAGACGAAGGTTGAAAGCCATGCATCCTCTGATACACAACCCAAACAAGCCTCACTGCTTCTTAACACAGCGCGCATCCAACCCGGAAGCCAGCCGCACCAATGTGTCGGAGGAAACACCGTGATCCTGGCAACCTTGGTCGTTGGTGCGCGATGGTCGTTGGTGCGCGATGGTCAACCAAGATTTTTTTTTTAGTCGAGCAGTAACAAATATATCTAAAAAATAACATGTATGGCACACAAGACACCTGTCTGATTCACACCTGTCTGATTCACACCTGTCTGATTCACACCTGTCTGATTCACACCTGTCTTAGTGGACAGAAGAGGACTGGCCACCCCTCAGAGCCTGGTTCCTCTCTAGGTTTCTTCCTAGGTTCTGGCCTTTCTAGGGAGTTTTTCCTAGCCACCATACATCTTCATCTGCATTGCTTGCTGTTTGGGGTTTTAGGCTGGGTTTCTGTACAGCACTTTGTGACATCAGCTGATGTAAGGGCTTTATAAATACATTTGATTGATTGACTAGTCCATTGCGGAGGCCTGTCTGGGTGGACTAGTCCATTGCGGAGGCCTGTCTGGGTGGACTAGTCCATTGCTGAGGCCTGTCTGAGTGGACTAGTCCATTGCGGAGGCCTGTCTGAGTGGACTAGTCCATTGCGGAGGCCTGTCTGGGTGGACTAGTCCATTGCGGAGGCCTGTCTGGGTGGACTAGTCCATTGCGGAGGCCTGTCTGGGTGGACTAGTCCATTGCGGAGGCCTGTCTGGGTGGACTAGTCCATTGCGGAGGCCTGTCTGGGTGGACTAGTCCATTGCGGAGGCCTGTCTGGGTGGACTAGTCCATTGCGGAGGCCTGTCTGGGTGGACTAGTCCATTGCGGAGGCCTGTCTGGGTGGACTAGTCCATTGCGGAGGCCTGTCTGAGTGGACTAGTCCATTGCGGAGGCCTGTCTGAGTGGACTAGTCCATTGCGGAGGCCTGTCTGAGTGGACTAGTCCATTGCGGAGGCCTGTCTGAGTGGACTAGTCCATTGCGGAGGCCTGTCTGAGTGGACTAGTCCATTGCGGAGGCCTGTCTGAGTGGACTAGTCCATTGCGGAGGCCTGTCTGGGTGGACTAGTCCATTGCGGAGGCCTGTCTGGGTGGACTAGTCCATTGCGGAGGCCTGTCTGGGTGGACTAGTCCATTGCGGAGGCCTGTCTGGGTGGACTAGTCCATTGCGGAGGCCTGTCTGAGTGGACTAGTCCATTGCGGAGGCCTGTCTGGGTGGACTAGTCCATTGCGGAGGCCTGTTTTCTTGTTAATGCATTCAATAATATTCCAGTCTTCCGTTGTTGTTGTTGGGGTGGACATGTTGTTGTTGGGGTGGACATGTTGTTGTTGTTGTTGTTGGGGTGGACATGTTGTTGTTGTTGTTGTTGGGGTGGACATGTTGTTGTTGGGGTGGACATGTTGTTGTTGTTGTTGTTGGGGTGGACATGTTGTTGTTGTTGGGGTGGACATGTTGTTGTTGTTGTTGTTGGGGTGGACATGTTGTTGTTGTTGGGGTGGACATGTTGTTGTTGTTGTTGTTGGGGTGGACATGTTGTTGTTGGGGTGGACATGTTGTTGTTGTTGTTGTTGGGGTGGACATGTTGTTGTTGTTGGGGTGGACATGTTGTTGTTGTTGTTGTTGGGGTGGACATGTTGTTGTTGTTGGGGTGGACATGTTGTTGTTGTTGGGGTGGACATGTTGTTGTTGTTGTTGTTGGGGTGGACATGTTGTTGTTGTTGGGGTGGACATGTTGTTGTTGTTGGGGTGGACATGTTGTTGTTGTTGTTGTTGGGGTGGACATGTTGTTGTTGTTGGGGTGGACATGTTGTTGTTGTTGGGGTGGACATGTTGTTGACAGAGCACACAGGCTACACTTATCAGGAAAAAAGTTTGGGATTATTTCATTCCATTTACGAGTTCTCAATTAATTCATTGTCTTTTGTTTGTAGCGATCCTGTCAATCTTGAGTAACGACACACACCTGATTACACAGTAGTAGTCCTATAGGCTACCTGGCCTGATTTACACATAGTAGTAGTCCTATAGGCTACCTGAACTGCATAGTAGTAGTCCTATAGGCTACCTGGCCTGATTTACACATAGTAGTAGTCCTATAGGCTACCTGAACTGCATAGTAGTAGTCCTATAGGCTACCTGGCCTGAATAGTAGTAGTCCTATAGGCTACCTGGCCTGATTTACACATAGTAGTAGTCCTATAGGCTACCTGGCCTGCATAGTAGTAGTCCTATAGGCTACCTGGCCTGATTTACACATAGTAGTAGTCCTATAGGCTACCTGGCCTGCATAGTAGTAGTCCTATAGGCTACCTGGCCTGAATAGTAGTAGTCCTATAGGCTACCTGGCCTGAATAGTAGTAGTCCTATAGGCTACCTGGCCTGAATAGTAGTAGTCCTATAGGCTACCTGGCCTGAATAGTAGTAGTCCTATAGGCTACCTGGCCTGAATAGTAGTAGTCCTATAGGATACCTGGCCTGAATAGTAGTAGTCCTATAGGATACCTGGCCTGAATAGTAGTAGTCCTATAGGCTACCTGGCCTGATTACACATAGTAGTAGTCCTATAGGCTACCTGGCCTGAATAGTAGTAGTCCTATAGGCTACCTGGCCTGAATAGTAGTAGTCCTATAGGCTACCTGGCCTGAATAGTAGTAGTCCTATAGGATACCTGGCCTGAATAGTAGTAGTCCTATAGGCTACCTGGCCTGATTTACACATAGTAGTAGTCCTATAGGCTACCTGGCCTGAATAGTAGTAGTCCTATAGGCTACCTGGCCTGAATAGTAGTAGTCCTATAGGATACCTGGCCTGAATAGTAGTAGTCCTATAGGCTACCTGGCCTGAATAGTAGTAGTCCTATAGGCTACCTGGCCTGAATAGTAGTAGTCCTATAGGCTACCTGGCCTGAATAGTAGTAGTACTATAGGCTACCTGGCCTGAATAGTAGTAGTCCTATAGGCTACCTGGCCTGAATAGTAGTAGTACTATAGGCTACCTGGCCTGAATAGTAGTAGTACTATAGGCTACCTGGCCTGAATAGTAGTAGTCCTATAGGCTACCTGGCCTGAATAGTAGTAGTCCTATAGGCTACCTGGCCTGAATAGTAGTAATCCTATAGGCTACCTGGCCTGATTTACACATAGTAGTAGTCCTATAGGCTACATGGCCTGAACAGTAGTAGTCCTATAGGCTACCTGGCCTGATTACACATAGTAGTAATCCTATAGGCTACCTGGCCTGATTACACATAGTAGTAATCCTATAGGCTACCTGGCCTGCATAGTAGTAGTCCTATAGGCTACCTGGCCTGCATAGTAGTAGTCCTATAGGCTACCTGGCCTGCATAGTAGTAGTCCTATAGGCTACCTGGCCTGAATAGTAGTAGTCCTATAGGCTACCTGGTCTGAATAGTAGTAGTCCTATAGGCTACCTGGTCTGAATAGTAGTAGTCCTATAGGCTACCTGGTCTGAATAGTAGTAGTCCTATAGGCTACCTGGTCTGAATAGTAGTAGTCCTATAGGCTACCTGGCCTGAATAGTAGTAGTCCTATAGGCTACCTGGCCTGATTAGTAGTAGTCCTATAGGCTACCTGGCCTGAATAGTAGTAGTCCTATAGGCTACCTGGCCTGATTTACACATAGTAGTAGTCCTATAGGCTACCTGGCCTGCATAGTAGTAGTCCTATAGGCTACCTGAACTGCATAGTAGTAGTCCTATAGGCTACCTGGCCTGAATAGTAGTAGTCCTAGAGGCTACCTGGCCTGATTTACACATAGTAGTAGTCCTATAGGCTACCTGGCCTGCATAGTAGTAGTCCTATAGGCTACCTGGCCTGATTTACACATAGTAGTAGTCCTATAGGCTACCTGGCCTGCATATTAGTAGTCCTATAGGCTACCTGGCCTGAATAGTAGTAGTCCTATAGGCTACCTGGCCTGAATAGTAGTAGTCCTATAGGCTACCTGGCCTGAATAGTAGTAGTCCTATAGGCTACCTGGCCTGAATAGTAGTAGTCCTATAGGCTACCTGGCCTGAATAGTAGTAGTCCTATAGGATACCTGGCCTGAATAGTAGTAGTCCTATAGGATACCTGGCCTGAATAGTAGTAGTCCTATAGGCTACCTGGCCTGATTACACATAGTAGTAGTCCTATAGGCTACCTGGCCTGAATAGTAGTAGTCCTATAGGCTACCTGGCCTGAATAGTAGTAGTCCTATAGGCTACCTGGCCTGAATAGTAGTAGTCCTATAGGATACCTGGCCTGAATAGTAGTAGTCCTATAGGCTACCTGACCTGATTTACACATAGTAGTAGTCCTATAGGCTACCTGGCCTGAATAGTAGTAGTCCTATAGGCTACCTGGCCTGAATAGTAGTAGTCCTATAGGATACCTGGCCTGAATAGTAGTAGTCCTATAGGCTACCTGGCCTGAATAGTAGTAGTCCTATAGGCTACCTGGCCTGAATAGTAGTAGTCCTATAGGCTACCTGGCCTGAATAGTAGTAGTACTATAGGCTACCTGGCCTGAATAGTAGTAGTCCTATAGGCTACCTGGCCTGAATAGTAGTAGTACTATAGGCTACCTGGCCTGAATAGTAGTAGTACTATAGGCTACCTGGCCTGAATAGTAGTAGTCCTATAGGCTACCTGGCCTGAATAGTAGTAGTCCTATAGGCTACCTGGCCTGAATAGTAGTAATCCTATAGGCTACCTGGCCTGATTTACACATAGTAGTAGTCCTATAGGCTACATGGCCTGAACAGTAGTAGTCCTATAGGCTACCTGGCCTGATTACACATAGTAGTAATCCTATAGGCTACCTGGCCTGATTACACATAGTAGTAATCCTATAGGCTACCTGGCCTGCATAGTAGTAGTCCTATAGGCTACCTGGCCTGCATAGTAGTAGTCCTATAGGCTACCTGGCCTGCATAGTAGTAGTCCTATAGGCTACCTGGCCTGAATAGTAGTAGTCCTATAGGCTACCTGGTCTGAATAGTAGTAGTCCTATAGGCTACCTGGTCTGAATAGTAGTAGTCCTATAGGCTACCTGGTCTGAATAGTAGTAGTCCTATAGGCTACCTGGTCTGAATAGTAGTAGTCCTATAGGCTACCTGGCCTGAATAGTAGTAGTCCTATAGGCTACCTGGCCTGATTAGTAGTAGTCCTATAGGCTACCTGGCCTGAATAGTAGTAGTCCTATAGGCTACCTGGCCTGAATAGTAGTAGTCCTATAGGCTACCTGGCCTGAATAGTAGTAGTCCTATAGGCTACCTGGCCTGCATAGTAGTAGTCCTATAGGCTACCTGGCCTGCATAGTAGTAGTCCTATAGGCTACCTGGCCTGATTTCACATAGTAGTAGTCCTATAGGCTACCTCGCCTGAATAGTAGTAGTCCTATAGGCTACCTGGCCTGATTTACACATAGTAGTAGTCCTATAGGCTACCTGGCCTGAATAGTAGTAGTCCTATAGGCTACCTGGCCTGAATACACATAGTAGTAGTCCTATAGGGGGGGGGGTTGGTAGGATAACTTGGCACTCCACATGGAGAAGGTTGGTAGGATAACTTGGCACTCCACGTGGAGAAGGTTGGTAGGATAACTTGGCACTCCACATGGAGAAGGTTGGTAGGATAACTTGGCACTCCACATGGAGAAGGTTGGTAGGATAACTTGGCACTCCACGTGGAGAAGGTTGCCTACCACTGGTTCAACAAGCAACTTCAGAAGCATAATGTCTGAATCCGAGAAGAACAGGTTTTCTCCCTTCTGGTTAGGCTATGATCAAATCAAATCAAATTTTATTTGTCACATACACATGGTTAGCAGATGTTAATGCGAGTGTAGCGAAATGCTTGTGCTTCTAGTTCCGACAATGCAGTGATAACCAAC
>NW_025747512.1:0-37500 GCF_021184085.1 Oncorhynchus gorbuscha | reverse complement strand
TAAGCAGTGCTGTCCGTCTCCTCTCCTCCAGACAGAAGTCTTTAAGCAGTGCTGTCCGTCTCCTCTCCTCCAGACAGAAGTCTTTAAGCAGTGCTGTCTGTCTCCTCTCCTCCAGACAGAAGTCTTTAAGCAGTGCTGTCTGTCTCCTCTCCTCCAGACAGAAGTCTCTAAGCAGTACTGTCTGTCTCCTCTCCTCCAGACAGAAGTCTTTAAGCAGTGCTGTCTCTCCTCCAGACAGAAGTCTTTAAGCAGTACTGTCTGTCTCCTCTCCTCCAGACAGAAGTCTCTAAGCAGTACTGTCTGTCTCTCTCTCTCATCCAGACAGAAGTCTCTAAGCAGTGCTGTCTGTCTCCTCTCCTCCAGACAGAAGTCTCTAAGCAGTAAGAAGCAGGGGTCACAGTGTGAGAACGTAACTGTGGCGTACTACTTCTGTGGCGAGCCAATCCCCTACCGCACCACGGCCAAAGGTCGCGTGGTGACCCTGGGACAGTTCAAGGAGCTACTCACCAAGAAGGGCTTCTACAGGTGAGAGGTCGTCGCCGTGGAGATTAAGCTGGTATTCACCCGGTTCCCCTACGTAGGGCACTACTTGTGTGTTGATTCACTGTGTGTGTGTGTTGATTCACTGTGTGTGTGTGTGTGTGTGTGTGTGTGTGTGTGTGTGTGTGTGTGTGTGTGTGTGTGTGTGTGTGTGTGTGTGTGTGTGTGTGTGTGTGTGTGTGTGTGTGTGTGTGTGTGTGTGTGTGTGTGTGTGTGTGTGTGTGTGTTGATTCACTGTGTGTGTGTTGATTCACTGTGTGTGTGTTGATTCACTGTGTGTGTGTGTGTTGATTCACTGTGTGTGTGTCTTCTAGGTTCTACTTTAAGAAGGTGAGTGATGAATTTGACTGTGGCGTGGTGTTTGAAGAAGTCAAAGAGGACGACGCCGTCCTGCCCATCTACGAGGAGAAGATCATCGGGAAGGTAGAGAAGGTGGACTGAAACAGGAAATGGAGCCGGGAGGAAGTAGGAGGTGGAGGAAGGAACAATGACGCATAGAAAAGACTGAAAGGGATCGGATGAAGAGGAGGTGGAGAGAGTGCTTCTAGAAGAGGAGGAGCGGGAGGGGGGGTAAAGGAGGGGGGGGGTGAAGAGGAGGTGGAGAGAGTGCTTCTGGAAGAGGAGGAGGAGAGAGTGCTTCTGGAAGAGGAGGTGGAGAGAGTGCTCCTGGAAGAGGAGGTGGAGAGAGTGCTTCTGGAGAGGAGGTGCTCCTGGAAGAGGAGGTGGAGAGAGTGCTTCTGGAAGAGGAGGTGGAGAGAGTGCTCCTGGAAGAGGAGGTGGAGAGAGTGCTCCTGGAAGAGGAGGTGGAGAGAGTGCTCCTGGAAGAGGAGGTGGAGAGAGTGCTCCTGGAAGAGGAGGTGGAGAGAGTGCTCCTGGAAGAGGAGGTGGAGAGAGTGCTCCTGGAAGAGGAGGTGGAGAGAGTGCTCCTGGAAGAGGAGGTGGAGAGAGTGCTCCTGGAAGAGGAGGTGCGGGAGGGGGATAAAGGAGGGGGGTGAAGAGGAGGAGCGGAGGGGGGGGTGAAGAGGAGGTGGAGAGTGCTTTTGGAAGAGGAGGAGCGGGAGGAGGGGATGAAGAGGAGGTGGAGAGAGTGCTTTTGGAAGAGGAGGAGCGGGGGGGGTGTAGGATGAAGAGGAGGTGGCGAGAGTGCTTTTGGAAGAGGAGGAGCGGGTGGGGGTGTAAAGGAGGGGGGGATGAGACAGAAGAATGGAATGGTACAGAATGTCACTGCCTCCTGGTTCCAGGGTAGAGGAACACGCTTTTGGAAAGGAGGAGGGGGGGATGAGACAGAAGGATGGAATGGTACAGAATGTCACTGCCTCCTGGTTCCAGGGTAGAAGAACACGCGTTTGGAAAGGAGGAGGGGGGGAGGGGAATGAGACAGAAGGATGGAATGGTACAGCTTTTGTGTTTCAAAATAAAAGCCCTACGGTCCCTGGTCACTATAGGGGATAGGCTGCTGTTTGGGACGTGAAACGATGAGGTGAGGATTTTCACCGTGGAGCGGGAGGCCTTCATCTCCTCAACACAATGACATCATTATGACATCAATCATTATGACATCATAAAGACCCTTCACGCTCCATCCCGTGATGTCAAAGCATTCTGTTCAAACAAACACGGTTGTATAAAACCTGTTCGCTGCAGCTGTATATTTTTTGATACAACGCTACGCCTACGGACATAAAAGGAGAAGTAGTCTGTTTACCTGTAGACGTTATTACTATTGTTTCTGGGTGGGTAATGTACAGGTACTAGTAGGTTTTAACACATGTACAGGCTGGGGAAGAGTCCCAAATTGTACCCTATTCCCTTTCTAGTGCACTACTTTTAACCAGAGCCCTTTGGCTAATGGCACCCTATTCCCTTTCTAGTGCACTACTTTTTAACCAGAGCCCTTTGGCTAATGGCACCCTATTCCCTTTCTAGTGCACTACTTTTTAATCAGAGCCCTTTGGCTAATGGCACCCTATTCCCTTTCTAGTGCACTACTTTTAACCAGAGCCTATAGGGTAGGAGTCCACTCTAGGAAATTGGGTGCCTTTTGGAATGCCGCCAGTGTGTTTCTAAACCATCAAAGCTTGGCCGTGTTCCAAATTACACCCCATTTCCCCTGCTAGTGCACTACGTGGGGGGGAGAGGGGCGTTAGGGTGTGGTTTGGGACTCCTTGTGGTTTTATCTGTAAAGGTGTATATTTTAAAGCTAGATGGCTGAGTCCTGTGAGGGCTGTCATGTTGTTTTCCAGGCAGTCCAGACATCTTCTCCAGGAGACGTTTCATGTCTATTATCCTGTTCAACTGCCTCTGGCTGTTTGTCCCAAAGGGCACCCTATGTAGTGTGATATGTTTGAACAGGGTTCATAGCGTTCTGGTCAGAAGTAGTGTACTATATAGGGTATAGTGTACCCTTTGGGACATAGCTTCTTACTTATGTCCAGCCCTACATCCTAGGTTGAACCATAACCCCCTACACTCTAGGTTGAACCCCCTAACCCCTACACTCTAGGTTGAACCCCCTACACTCTAGGTTGAACCCCCTACACTCTAGGTTGAACCCCCTACACTCTAGGTTGAAACCCCTACACTCTAGGTTGAAACCCCTACACTCTAGGTTGAACCCCCCTACACTCTAGGTTGAAACCCTAACCCCCTACACTCTAGGTTGAACCCCCCTACACTCTAGGTTGAACCCCCTACACTCTAGGTTGAACCCCCCTACACTCTAGGTTGAAACCCCCTACACTCTAGGTTGAAACCCCCTACACTCTAGGTTGAAACCCCCTACACTCTAGGTTGAAACCCCCTACACTCTAGGTTGAAACCCCCTACACTCTAGGTTGAAACCCCTACACTCTAGGTTGAAACCCCTACACTCTAGGTTGAAACCCCTACACTCTAGGTTGAAACCCCCTACACCCTAGGTTGAAACCCCCTACACCCTAGGTTGAACCCCCTACACTCTAGGTTGAACCCTAACCCCCCCCTACACTCTAGGTTGAAACCCCCTACACTCTAGGTTGAACCCCTACACTCTAGGTTGAAACCCCTACACTGTAGGTTGAACCCTAACCCCCTACACTCTAGGTTGAACCCTAACCCCCTACACTCTAGGTTGAACCCTAACCCCCTACACCCTAGGTTGAACCCTAATCCCTACACCCTAGATTTGGAGTGGGGGCTAGGGATCTGTTTGGAATCTGTTTGGAATTTGAAAACTGTCTGTCAACTGTCTGTTGATTTGATTTGAGTACTGCAGCTCTCCCCAACTTCTCCCCTCAGACACCCAGGGCCTGTATCTGTTTCACATCAAAGCTGCTCCATAGCAGAGCACAGATCTGGGATCAGTTTACCCCTAACCCTGTGATGTGTCTCAAGTGACACCCTATTGCCTATATAGTGCACTACTTTTCACCAGGTTTCATAGGGCTGTGGTCAGAAGTAGTGTGTGATATAGGGAATAAGGTGTCACTCTCCGGAGAGGAAACTGTTTTAGGATCTGTTTTTTTTTTTAACTCCAAGGTTCCTGGACTGTGTGTGTGTGTTCTATGTACTAAGTTGTATTTCTACAATGAACTGATCTACGGTGCGTGGATCTATGTAAAGCCAAAGAACATTCGTAACCTGTCTGTGTCTGGACACTGTCTGTACATCTGTCTCTGTCTCTGTCCGTACAGTTAGTCACGTTGTGAAATATCTTGTTTTATTGTGTATCTATCTGTCTGTTTGGCAGAAATTAACTTAGTTATCCCAATGTCCCTCAATAGTCCAGTCTATAATGTGGAGTTAAATGTATTGGGTTTTAAATCAACTTCTGGAGGAACAGTGTCTGACTTGTACTCAGATCTGGTCGAAGAGGGTAAATACACAATAGGAATATTTCATCCCCAAAAAATCCAAGATGGTGACCCACTCTAAATCCAAGATGGTGACCCACTCTAAATCCAAGATGGTGACCCACTCTAAATCCAAGATGGTGAAAAATCCAAGATGGTGACCCACTCTAAATCCAAGATGGTGACCCACTCTAAATCCAAGATGGTGACCCACTCTAAATCCAAGATGGTGACCCACTCTAAATCCAAGATGGTGACCCACTCTAAATCCAAGATGGTGACCCACTCTAAATCCAAGATGGTGACCCACTCTAAATCCATGATGGTGACCCACTCTAAATTCATGATGGTGACCCACTCTAAATTCAAGATGGTGACCCACTCTAAATTCAAGATGGTGACCCACTCTAAATTCAAGATGGTGACCCACTCTAAATTCAAGATGGTGGTCCCACTATCTCCCCCTCTGAATTATAAAGTTTTAGATGAGAAAATGTTGTTTTTCTGTCCAATAAATCGGCAAGCATGTTCTCATTTTATATAAAATATATTTTACGATTATACGTTGGATTATACCTGATTTTAGTTGTAAACTACATTGCCCCTTCTGAATGGTATTTAATGCTGTGTTATTGGAAGTATTGGGGGGGGGGGTGTATCCTGGGTGTGTGCCTTTTTAATCCCATCCTAACTTCAATCACTGATTGTCATAACCTGTCATTACATGCATTAGCCTCTAGGTGCTGTTGTTTTTTAAATCACTGTCATTTCGTTTATTATTTTCAACCAACAATTACGCTGTGTCGGTCTGGACGAGCTCTTCACTATGTAAATATGTACATTGTCATATTTCCTATGTTTTTAGTCGTCAACCCGCTGCCAGCCAGTCTCTGAGGTTTATAAACTACAGACGACACAGATTGCTGGATTCACTTGTACAGTTCTTTTTAAAAAGGTACTTCGTCAATAAATACATTGAATAAAACATGACCCCTGTCCTTGTTGATGGAGTCGTAGAGCATCATTCTGTTGTCGACGAGGGCCGTCGCTATGTTGTCGACGAGGGCCGTCGCTATGTTGTCGACGAGGGCCGTCGCTATGCCGTCGACGAGGGCCGTCGCTATGTCGTCGACGAGGGCCGTCGCTATGCCGTCGACGAGGGCCGTCGCTATGCCGTCGACGAGGGCCGTCAGGATTTATGTGAAAATGATCTATTTGACGCTCTAGAAAACCTAAACATTGACTGCTTCTGGCGAGTCACTTCTACCAATCTACACATGGAGTCTGCTAAAGGTATCAATTAGGGAAGATATATCTATACATGGAGTCTGCTAAAGGTATCAATTAGGGAAGATATATCTATACATGGAGTCTGCTAAAGGTATCAATTAGGGAAGATATATCTATACATGGAGTCTGCTAAAGGTATCAATTAGGGAAGCACAATCTATACATGGAGTCTGCTAAAGGTATCAATTAGGGAAGATATATCTATACATGGAGTCTGCTAAAGGTATCAATTAGGGAAGCACAATCTATACATGGAGTCTGCTAAAGGTATCAATTAGGGAAGATATATCTATACATGGAGTCTGCTAAAGGTATCAATTAGGGAAGCACAATCTATACATTAAGTCTGCTAAAGGTATCAATTAGGGAAGCACAATCTATACATGGAGTCTGCTAAAGGTATCAATTAGGGAAGCGCGATCTATCGGTGAGCATATCGGAATCGGCCGGGATTGGCTAAAAATGGCAACATGGGCATCGGCCCGATGTCTAGTTTAATGCTGATGTGCAAAACCGATGTCAAAGCTGACGTGCCATTCTGATATAACGTAGGCAGATGATGTAATGACGCCACAAATTATAACGCTACACGTGCAACACAGCATTCCTAACCTGGCCCACAATGTCTGCTGTGGAACGAGCAGTCAACAAGTCCAGCAGTGCAACGCAGCATTCCTAACCTGGCCCACAATGTCTGCTGTGGATCGAGCAGTCAACAAGTCCAGCAGTACAACGCAGCATTCCTAACCTGGCCCACAATGTCTGCTGTGGATCGAGCAGTCAACAAGTCCAGCAGTACAACGCAGCATTCCTAACCTGGCCCACAATGTCTGCTGTGGATCGAGCAGTCAACAAGTCCAGCAGTACAACGCAGCATTCCTAACCTGGCCCACAATGTCTGCTGTGGATCGAGCAGTCAACAAGTCCAGCAGTACAACGCAGCATTCCTAACCTGGCCCACAATGTCTGCTGTGGATCGAGCAGTCAACAAGTCCAGCAGTGCAACGCAGCATTCCTAACCTGGCCCACAATGTCTGCTGTGGATCGAGCAGTCAACAAGTCCAGCAGTACAACGCAGCATTCCTAACCTGGCCCACAATGTCTGCTGTGGATCGAGCAGTCAACAAGTCCAGCAGTGCAACGCAGCATTCCTAACCTGGCCCACAATGTCTGCTGTGGATCGAGCAGTCAACAAGTCCAGCAACGTCATTCCTAACCTGCGAGCAGTCAACAAGTCCAGTACAACGCAGCATTCCTAACCTGGCCCACAATGTCTGCTGTGGATCGAGCAGTCAACAAGTCCAGCAGTGCCAGCATTCCTAACCTGGCCCACAATGTCTGCTGTGGATCGAGCAGTCAACAAGTCCAGCAGTTTCCTAACCTGGCCCACAATGTCTGCTGTGGATCGAGCAGTCAACAAGTCCAGCAGTGCAACGCAGCATTCCTAACCTGGCCCACAATGTCTGCTGTGGATCGAGCAGTCAACAAGTCCAGCAGTGCAACGCAGCATTCCTAACCTGGCCCACAATGTCTGCTGTGGATCGAGCAGTCAACAAGTCCAGCAGTACAACGCAGCATTCCTAACCTGGCCCACAATGTCTGCTGTGGATCGAGCAGTCAACAAGTCCAGCAGTACAACGCAGCATTCCTAACCTGGCCCACAATGTCTGCTGTGGATCGAGCAGTCAACAAGTCCAGCAGTACAACGCAGCATTCCTAACCTGGCCCACAATGTCTGCTGTGGATCGAGCAGTCAACAAGTCCAGCAGTACAACGCAGCATTCCTAACCTGGCCCACAATGTCTGCTGTGGATCGAGCAGTCAACAAGTCCAGCAGTACAACGCAGCATTCCTAACCTGGCCCACAATGTCTGCTGTGCATCGAGCAGTCAACAAGTCCAGCAGTCATTTGAAAAAGTTAGAACATTTCAGTGAGACAACTCGAAAGACTAAATCCATTAACGCCAAGATAATGGAATTCATTCCACTTGACAGTCAACCGTTCTCTGTCGTGGATGATGTTGGCTTTCGCTGACTGGTCGAGCACCTCGAGCCCCAGTACCAAGTAGGCACTATTTTTTCCAGATGTTGCCCTACTGGAGTTACACAGTATTGTTGAAATGCACATCCATGAGCTACTTGCTACGGGCTTCACTGCTATTAGCGTCACGACCGACATTTGGACCAGCGATGTCATCCCCATGAGCATGCTGAGTCTGACAGCACAGAGGGTCGACGAGGATTTCCTACTGAGGAAAGACATATTGCTCAAGAATGTGCTGGTTCTCATACCGCTGCTGCCATTTCAATGGCATTTGAGAACATGAACATGAACACCCTCCTAGCGCCATTCAAACTACTGACTGGAGAAATAAGCTCATCACCTGCGTCTGCAGCAGACGTGATACCCTCTGCCATGGCATTGAAGCGCCTGCTCAACTTAACTGCCGACACAGACCTTGGGGTTAACTTGGAAAAGTACTCTAGTAGAGGCTGTGAACAAGCGATACGGTGGCATTCTCTCTGAGCCTCTTTACTGTGTTGCCACCATGCTCCATGCTAGGTACAAGACCCGCTACTTCTTTAACAGGCATTCTCTCTGAGCCTCTTTACTGTGTTGCCACCATGCTCAATGCTAGGTACTTCGATGCAGACAGGAAACAGGGTTTACGTGAAATGTTACATACACAGCTGAATAACATGGAAACAGACACAGTGACATGATGAAATCCTGGTTGAGAATGAAATGACTGAACAAAACAGCACAGCAAGTAAGTGAAAGAAATAGGTTTTGATAATGTTTTACTGGTAATGGGGACATGTTTAAATGCCCCCCCCCCCCAAAAAAAAAACTTTTTGCTGTGTGTAAACTATTTAACTACTAGAATGCTGAAAAGGCCACTAACATTTTTTTATATCGGTATCGGGTTTTTGGCAAGGAAAATATATATCAGTATCGGCCATTTCAAAATGTAATATCGGTGCATCCCTACTACCAATCTATACATAGTCTGCAAAAGGTACCAATCTAGGGCCCTATTCCTAGGGACAGTTCCTATTGAACATGCTTTTATGTCCACGACTTAAAATCCCGTAATGTATACAGGCAATCCTCATATTTGTTCCATTCACTTATAGGACAGTCCCGAGCTATTCCGCAACATATTGTAACGACCCTTTAATATCAGGAGTTGGATGCAATAACGTTTGTTGATTTCAGTTTATTGCCCTCAATGAATTGTTGTGACGATGACTATACAGTTTCCGTTTTGATGTTTACAGGTAAATGTGAGTAGGACGCCATCTTGTGGAACAACGGGAAATGTCCTCCAGGAAACGGTTTGAGTGACGCGGAATGACGTACAACACAAGGTCAAAGTTTACACGTGCAACGTCACGATAGGAACACAGTTGGAACGTCAGCTTCCAAAGAAAACATACATTTCTGCGTAAAATGTGCTTGATTTCACGTTTAATTCAGCGGTTTTAATTAAACGGGATACAATGCAGAAGCTTTGAATGCATATCGAGCCGTACAGTAGTAGTTGGTCATGTTTTAAACTTTGAGTTACGAGTTTGCAGCGGAGCTAGTGAACTAACGTTAGTTTGCGAGACATGGATCCGCTTGACATAGTAATGGACGAAGTGGCGTTGGAGGGACTGGACGGGGTTACCATCCTCTCTCTGTGGATTCGGTTGGAAAAGAGGAACCCCGTTTTCCCACGGAATCTAGACCCGTGTACTAAAGAGTTCATTTGGAAATCCTTGGTCTCGAACCGCGAAGTCGACTTCTTCGAGCTGCCGCAAGAGAGAGCGGACGTCGTGCTCGTCGACCGGTAGGTTGGAGTTGTCTTACGCGTCGATCACACGTACAGTGTCGGTACGAAAAAAATAGGACGGAGCATCATCTGGATATGTGTGCAACAAAAGTTCAACATTTACCTAATGCTGCCATTTCTGTCAAGCCGTCTACGCGTACAGTTTGACGCACGCACTGCAACGCAATGTTGCAAGGCAAACGCAGCGTTACATTGGAATGAATGTACGTCTTCTGGTCGACCAAAATGCATTGACACTGTCGGCGTGATCGAGCCGTCACTTGTCTAGCTACGTTCAAAACAAATGAGAAATTGGAGAGAACTAGCTCCAACTACAAAAATGTGTTTTGAACTTGGATTTCCCAGTTCCCAACATCAGTCCTGCTATACATTTTCCCCATGTCGTACATTTGTAGCGTTATGGCATTGCCTATGAATTTGAAACAAAATATCTAACTAGCTAGTAAAATCATTCAGTTAGTAGTGTCACCAAAGCTGACACTACTAACTAGTTAACTAACCTTGATGGCTGAATATCTAGTGCCAAATGTTCAATTAGCTGCGTGCAAGTTGCCAACGCCACTGTCCCTCTCCATGCCATATGTCTGTTCTTCAGATTTGCAGACATAGATCCAGACACAGGGATTCAGGAAGCATCCCATTGGGACAGAGTGGACTCCTACCCTGTCCAGATCTTATTGGAGGATAAGAGTGGAATCCAGGGCTCGTGTGTCTTCTTCAAGGAGAGGAGAAACGTCACCCCAATCATCCGCACCACCAACCTGACGCCATGTGTAACGTTAGAGGACGCCTTCAAAAGGTGTGTGTGTGTGTGTGTGTGTGTGTGTGTGTGTGTGTGTGTGTGTGTGTGTGTGTGTGTGTGTGTGTGTGTGTGTGTGTGTGTGTGTGTGTGTGTGTGTGTGTGTGTGAATTGAAGATGGGGCGGCAGGGTAGCCTAGTGGTTAGAGCGTTGGACTAGTAACCGGAAGGTTGCAAGTTCAAACCCCCGAGCTGACAAGGTACAAATCTGTCGTTCTGCCCCTGAACAGGCAGTTAACCCACTGTTCCCAGGCCGTCATTGAAAATAAGAATTTGTTCTTAACTGACTTGCCTAGTTAAATAAAGGTAAAATAAAAAAGATATCTTTAACACATTCATATCCAGCTGGTCCCAATTCCTCCACCTCTCCTTGGCTGTTACTCAGGCTGTTATGTTTCGGCTGTAATCAAGAAGTTTGATCTTAACAAGTTAGCAAACGCATAGCTGGATCTAATTTGACACTTATATAGTTATACTTCGTTATTGTTATAAGCCGTGGCGGAGCATGCGAGGCGAAATTGAAAATCATACCATCGGTGTTTCGAAATGCCCCGGTATGCTATATAAACGGTATATCGCCCACTTCAATGTTTGTAGATCTGTAAGGTGGAAGCAATAAACTGGTGCACGTTGGTGTTGTAAACGGTGGTGTTGTAAACGGTGGTGTTGTAAACGGTGGTGTTGTAAACTGTGGTGTTGTAAACGGTGGTGTTGTAAACGGTGGTGTTGTAAACGGTGGTGTTGTAAACGGTGGTGTTGTAAACGGTGGTGTTGTAAACGGTGGTGTTGTAAACGGTGGTGCACGTTGGTGTTGTACGTTGGTTTATGTTTCAGCGTCAGAAATAGAAATGACTTCTATTTTAGCGCTTGGCCACGCAGACGCTGGTTGGTGTGCGAGCAGCGCGGGTGCAATAATTGAATAACGTGTTTAAATGTATTTTGCGACGTGAGCTGTGTGGTCAGCATGTTTCATCAAGGGTTTAGGGCCAAGGGGGAGTGAAATGGGACCCGCTGGTAACATTACATTAGCTGGCCCGACTACAGAAAGTCATAGACCCAACTGATAACCTCTCCTCCAGGTAGAATCAATCCACAACTTGTCATCAACTAGTCAGGTAGATACTCAGAATGGTCCTAAAACAACCCCTAACCCATGATGACCTCTCCTCCTCCAGGTGGGGGAGGAAGCTGGTAATGGTGGCCTCCCAGAGGTTAAGGTTCAGGGTGTTAATAGGTGACGGAGGAGACCCGGACTTGAAGCTGACTGACCACTCATACTGTATCCTGGAGAGGGTGGGGAGGGCCCGCTGGCAGGGAGAGCTACAGAGAGACCTGCACTCCTGCTCATTCAAGTAGGAAAACACATCTCTACCTCTTTTGCTACTCCTGCTCATTCAAGTAGGAAAACACATCTCTACCTCTTTAGCTACTGAGAGACCTGCACTCCTGCTCATTCAAGTAGGAAAACACATTGCTACCTCTTTAGCTACTGAGAGACCTGTACTCCTGCTCATTCAAGTAGCTGACTTGACAGGAAAACCACAGTGATCTCCTCTACCTCTTTAGTGTTTATGTACCAGCATGCTCTCTGTCACTTTCTCATCTCTGCAAAGTTGCTGGAATACCACTTATTGTCTGTTCTGATTGGTCACACTATGTAATAAGCTGTGTTGTGATTGGTGCAGGACGGACGCGAGGAAGATGCACTACTTGAGGAAGTCTCTGACACAGAATGATCTGATCACCATGCAGTCTCATGTCCTCAGACTGGCCAGCGGAGCACAGCAACACTCCATACTGCTCCTGCTCAAACGCTTCCACGTAGACCGGTCAGTACACACTCTCTAACCTGATTCAGTTCTAAACCTGATTCACTCTCTAACCTGTTTCAGTTCTAAACCTGATTCACTCTCTAACCTGTTTCAGTTCTAAACCTGATTCACTCTCTAACCTGTTTCAGTTCTAAACCTGATTCACTCTCTAACCTGATTCAGTTCTAAACCTGATTCACTCTCTAACCTGATTCAATTCTAAACCTGATTCACTCTCTAACCTGATTCAATTCTAAACTTGATGCACTCTCTAACCTGATTCAATTCTAAACCTGATTCAATTCAAGGGCTTTATTGGCATGGAAAACATATGTTTACATTTCCAAAGCAAGTGAAGTAGATCATTTTTATTGTTTATTTCACTTTTGTTTATTAACTGTAAACATTACACTCACAGAAGTTGTAATGATGTACAAATGGTTAAAGTACAACAGGGAAAATAAATAAACATAAATATGGATTGTATTTACTAGAGGTTGACCGATTTATGATTTTTCAACGCCGATACGAGGAGGGCGTGTTTGAAAAGTTTTATAGCCCATGTCCCTTCACATTGAGCAGAGCCCTATCTTATGAAAACCCAAATCTCACATTTTAGAAGCTAAAATCACATTTCATCCCATCACGAATAATTTCATATTCAAACATTTAAATTGAACAACAATTCCATGTGAATCCGATAACTCTGATGTGTAGACTTTCCACTGTAGAGTTTATGTCATCTTATCATTGATGAGAATGTCTCAGATAACAACCAAACTGACATCATATTCATTAAGTACCACCACATATGTTCCATTGGTCGGATTACCAGAATATAGTTAATTTCCCCCCCCCACCTTCTGATGTTCCCAGAATCTCTATGTTAACCAAGGGTTGTGCAAATGTAACCTCAGTAGGGTGGAGAGAGGAAAAAGGGGGGAAGAGGTATTTATGACTCTCATAAACCTACCCCCCCAGGCCAACGTCATGACACCGATTAATTGGCCGATTTTAATTTTAATTTTTTACATTTATATATATGTAATAATGACAATTACAACAATGCTGAATGAACACATATTTTAACTTAATATAATACATCAATAAAATCAATTTAGCCTCAAATAAATAAATGTTCAATTTGGTTTAAATAATGCAAAAACAAAGTGTTGGAGAAGAAAGTAAAAGTGCAATATGTGCCATGTAAGAAAGCTAACGTTTAAGTTCCTTGCTCAGAACATATGAAAGCTGGTGGTTCCTTTTAACATGAGTCTTCAATATTCCCAGGTAAGAAATTTTAGGTTGTAGTTATTATAGGAATTATAGGACTATTTCTCTCTCTACGATTTGTATTTCATATACCTTTGAATATTGGATGTTCTTATAGGCACTTTAGTATTGCCTGTGTAATCAACTAGTCAGGTAGAAACTAAGAATGGTCCTATAGGAATATAGGAGTTTATCAAAATTTGGTTTGTTTTCGAATTCTTTGTGGGTCTGTGTAATCTGAGGGAAATATGTCTCTCTAATATGGTCATACATTGGACAGGTTAGGAAGTGCATCTCAGTTTCTACCTCATTTTGTGGGCAGTGAGCACATAGCCTGTCTTCTCTTGATAGCCATGTCTGCCTACGGCGGCCTTTCTCAATAGCAAGGCTATGCTCACTGAGTCTGTACATAGTCAAAGTTTTCCTTAAGTTTGGGTCAGTCACAGTGGTCAGGTATTCTGCCACGGTGTATTCTCTGTTTAGAGCCAAATCGCATTCTAGTTTGCTCTGTTTTTTTGTTAATTCTTTCCAATGTGTCAAGTAATTATCTTTTTGTTTTCTCATGATTTGGTTGGGTCTCTCTCTCTCTCCAGGCGTAGTAAGTATGATATCCTGATGGAGTTGACCTCTAACCTCCTGTCAGAGGCGCCCAACCACACAGCCTCCATGATCACACTACGAGACCAACTGGTGAGACCTCTGTGTTCCAGTTAACATTGCATCGTTGAGCGGACCTTGTATGCATGTGTACCAGGACATGCAGTGTGTGGTTAGAGAGTGTGTATCAGGACAGTGTGTGGTTAGAGAGTGTGTATCAGGACAGTGTGAGGTTAGAGAGTGTGTATCAGGACAGTGTGTGGTTAGAGAGTGTGTATCAGGACAGTGTGAGGTTAGAGAGTGTGTATCAGGACAGTGTGTGGTTAGAGAGTGTGTATCAGGACAGTGTGTGGTTAGAGAGTGTGTATCAGGACAGTGTGTGGTTAGAGAGTGTGTATCAGGACAGTGTGAGGTTAGAGAGTGTGTATCAGGACAGTGTGTATCAGGACAGTGTGTATCAGGACAGTGTGTATCAGGACAGTGTGTATCAGGACAGTGTGTATCAGGACAGTGTGAGGTTAGACAGTGTGTATCAGGACAGTGTGTGGTTAGAGAGTGTGTATCAGGACAGTGTGAGGTTAGAGAGTGTGTATCAGGACAGTGTCAGGTTAGACAGTGTGTATCAGGACAGTGTGTGGTTAGAGAGTGTGTATCAGGACAGTGTGTATCAGGACAGTGTGAGGTTAGACAGTGTGTATCAGAACAGTGTGAGGTTAGACAGTGTGTATCAGGACAGTGTGTATCAGGACAGTGTGTATCAGGACAGTGTGTATCAGGACAGTGTGAGGTTAGAGAGTGTGTATCAGGACAGTGTGTATCAGCAGTGTGTTTTCTCTCGGCAGAGTATCAGTGAGAGGACCTTCAAGCGTATGTATCAGTACATGCAAGCAGCCAAACTGGTCCAAGTGGTCATTAAACCAGTTGAACACCTCAACCCGACAGTAGGCCCCTGTGATACCAGGAGAGGTATGTACCCTACACACTACCTCACTACCTCAACCCTACAGTAGGCCCCTGTGATACCAGGAGAGGTATGTACCCGACACACTACCTCACTACCTTAACCCGACAGTAGGCCCCTGTGATACCAGGAGAGGTATGTACCCGACACACTACCTCACTACCTTAACCCGACAGTAGGCCAGGAGATACCAGGAGAGTTCTGGTTCTCCTGGACACTAGTCTGATGTCTGGTTCTCCTGGACACTAGTCTGACGGCTGGTTCTCCTAGACGCTAGTCTGACGGCTGGTTCTCCTAGACGCTAGTCTGACGGCTGGTTCTCCTAGACACTAGTCTGACGGCTGGTTCTCCTAGACACTAGTCTGACGGCTGGTTCTCCTAGACACTAGTCTGGTTCTCCTGGACGCTAGTCTGACGGCTGGTTCTCCTGGACGCTAGTCTGACGGCTGGTTCTACTAGACGCTAGTCTGACGGCTGGTTCTCCTAGACGCTAGTCTGGTTCTACTAGACGCTAGTCTGACGGCTGGTTCTCCTAGACGCTAGTCTGACGGCTGGTTCTCCTAGACACTAGTCTGACGGCTGGTTCTCCTAGACACTAGTCTGGTTCTCCTAGACACTAGTCTGACGGCTGGTTCTCCTAGACACTAGTCTGGTTCTCCTAGACACTAGTCTGACGGCTGGTTCTCCTAGACACTAGTCTGGTTCTCCTAGACACTAGTCTGGTTCTCCTAGACGCTAGTCTGACGGCTGGTTCTCCTGGACACTAGTCTGACGGCTGGTTCTCCTAGACACTAGTCTGACGGCTGGTTCTCCTAGACGCTAGTCTGACGGCTGGTTCTCCTAGACGCTAGTCTGACGGCTGGTTCTCCTAGACGCTAGTCTGACGGCTGGTTCTCCTAGACGCTAGTCTGACGGCTGGTTCTCCTAGACGCTAGTCTGACGGCTGGTTCTCCTAGACGCTAGTCTGACGGCTGGTTCTCCTAGACGCTAGTCTGACGGCTGGTTCTCCTAGACGCTAGTCTGACGGCTGGTTCTCCTAGACGCTAGTCTGACGGCTGGTTCTCCTAGACGCTAGTCTGACGGCTGGTTCTCCTAGACGCTAGTCTGGTTCTCCTAGACACTAGTCTGACGGCTGGTTCTCCTAGACACTAGTCTGACGGCTGGTTCTCCTGGACACTAGTCTGACGGCTGGTTCTCCTAGACACTAGTCTGACGGCTGGTTCTACTAGACACTAGTCTGACGGCTGGTTCTCCTGGACACTAGTCTGGTTCTCCTAGACACTAGTCTGGTTCTCCTAGACACTAGTCTGGTTCTCCTGGACACTAGTCTGGTTCTCCTGGACGCTAGTCTGACGGCTGGTTCTCCTAGACACTAGTCTGACGGCTGGTTCTCCTAGACACTAGTCTGGTTCTCCTAGACACTAGTCTGGTTCTCCTAGACGCTAGTCTGACGGCTGGTTCTCCTAGACACTAGTCTGACGGCTGGTTCTCCTAGACGCTAGTCTGGTTCTCCTAGACACTAGTCTGACGGCTGGTTCTCCTAGACACTAGTCTGACGGCTGGTTCTCCTAGACACTAGTCTGGTTCTCCTAGACGCTAGTCTGATGGCTGGTTCTCATAGACACTAGTCTGACGGCTGGTTCTCCTGGACGCTAGTCTGACGGCTGGTTCTCCTAGACGCTAGTCTGACGGCTGGTTCTCCTGGACACTAGTCTGACGGCTGGTTCTCCTAGACGCTAGTCTGGTTCTCCTAGACGCTAGTCTGGTTCTCCTAGACACTAGTCTGGTTCTCCTAGACACTAGTCTGGTTCTCCTAGACACTAGTCTGACGGCTGGTTCTCCTAGACACTAGTCTGGTTCTCCTAGACACTAGTCTGGTTCTCCTAGACACTAGTCTGACGGCTGGTTCTCCTGGACACTAGTCTGGTTCTCCTAGACGCTAGTCTGACGGCTGGTTCTCCTGGACACTAGTCTGACGGCTGGTTCTCCTAGACACTAGTCTGGTTCTCCTAGACACTAGTCTGACGGCTGGTTCTCCTGGACACTAGTCTGACGGCTGGTTCTCCTAGACACTAGTCTGGTTCTCCTAGACACTAGTCTGACGGCTGGTTCTCCTAGACACTAGTCTGACGGCTGGTTCTCCTAGACACTAGTCTGGTTCTCCTAGACACTAGTCTGACGGCTGGTTCTCCTAGACACTAGTCTGACGGCTGGTTCTCCTGGACACTAGTCTGACGGCTGGTTCTCCTAGACACTAGTCTGGTTCTCCTAGACACTAGTCTGACGGCTGGTTCTCCTGGACACTAGTCTGACGGCTGGTTCTCCTAGACACTAGTCTGGTTCTCCTAGACACTAGTCTGGTTCTCCTAGACACTAGTCTGACGGCTGGTTCTCCTAGACACTAGTCTGACGGCTGGTTCTCCTAGACACTAGTCTGGTTCTCCTAGACACTAGTCTGACGGCTGGTTCTCCTAGACACTAGTCTGGTTCTCCTAGACACTAGTCTGACGGCTGGTTCTCCTAGACACTAGTCTGACGGCTGGTTCTCCTAGACACTAGTCTGACGGCTGGTTCTCCTGGACACTAGTCTGACGGCTGGTTCTCCTGGACACTAGTCTGACGGCTGGTTCTTCTAGACACTAGTCTGACGGCTGGTTCTCCTAGACACTAGTCTGACGGCTGGTTCTCCTAGACACTAGTCTGGTTCTCCTGGACACTAGTCTGACGGCTGGTTCTCCTAGACACTAGTCTGACGGCTGGTTCTCCTGGACACTAGTCTGACGGCTGGTTCTCCTAGACACTAGTCTGGTTCTCCTGGACACTAGTCTGACGGCTGGTTCTCCTAGACACTAGTCTGACGGCTGGTTCTCCTAGACACTAGTCTGGTTCTCCTAGACACTAGTCTGGTTCTCCTAGACACTAGTCTGGTTCTACTAGACACTAGTCTGACGGCTGGTTCTCCTAGACGTTAGTCTGACGGCTGGTTCTCCTGGACACTAGTCTGACGGCTGGTTCTCCTAGACACTAGTCTGACGGCTGGTTCTCCTAGACACTAGTCTGACGGCTGGTTCTCCTAGACGCTAGTCTGACGGCTGGTTCTCCTAGACACTAGTCTGACGGCTGGTTCTCCTAGACACTAGTCTGACGGCTGGTTCTCCTAGACGCTAGTCTGACGGCTGGTTCTCCTAGACACTAGTCTGACGGCTGGTTCTCCTAGACGCTAGTCTGGTTCTCCTAGACACTAGTCTGACGGCTGGTTCTCCTAGACACTAGTCTGACGGCTGGTTCTCCTAGACACTAGTCTGACGGCTGGTTCTCCTAGACACTAGTCTGACGGCTGGTTCTCCTAGACACTAGTCTGACGGCTGGTTCTCCTAGACACTAGTCTGACGGCTGGTTCTCCTAGACACTAGTCTGACGGCTGGTTCTCCTAGACACTAGTCTGACGGCTGGTTCTCCTAGACACTAGTCTGACGGCTGGTTCTCCTAGACACTAGTCTGACGGCTGGTTCTCCTAGACACTAGTCTGACGGCTGGTTCTCCTAGACGCTAGTCTGACGGCTGGTTCTCCTAGACACTAGTCTGACGGCTGGTTCTCCTGGACGCTAGTCTGACGGCTGGTTCTCCTAGACGCTAGTCTGACGGCTGGTTCTCCTGGACACTAGTCTGACGGCTGGTTCTCCTAGACGCTAGTCTGGTTCTCCTAGACACTAGTCTGGTTCTCCTAGACACTAGTCTGGTTCTCCTAGACACTAGTCTGACGGCTGGTTCTCCTAGACACTAGTCTGGTTCTCCTAGACACTAGTCTGGTTCTCCTAGACACTAGTCTGACGGCTGGTTCTCCTGGACACTAGTCTGGTTCTCCTAGACGCTAGTCTGACGGCTGGTTCTCCTGGACACTAGTCTGACGGCTGGTTCTCCTAGACACTAGTCTGGTTCTCCTAGACACTAGTCTGACGGCTGGTTCTCCTGGACACTAGTCTGACGGCTGGTTCTCCTAGACACTAGTCTGGTTCTCCTAGACACTAGTCTGACGGCTGGTTCTCCTAGACACTAGTCTGACGGCTGGTTCTCCTAGACACTAGTCTGGTTCTCCTAGACACTAGTCTGACGGCTGGTTCTCCTAGACACTAGTCTGACGGCTGGTTCTCCTAGACACTAGTCTGA
This sequence comes from Oncorhynchus gorbuscha, assembly GCF_021184085.1. Classification (NCBI taxonomy): domain Eukaryota; kingdom Metazoa; phylum Chordata; class Actinopteri; order Salmoniformes; family Salmonidae; genus Oncorhynchus; species Oncorhynchus gorbuscha. Next base: position 18,395 of record NW_025747512.1, on the reverse strand, counting down.
CGGCTGGTTCTCCTAGACACTAGTCTGACGGCTGGTTCTCCTGGACACTAGTCTGACGGCTGGTTCTCCTGGACACTAGTCTGACGGCTGGTTCTCCTAGACACTAGTCTGACGGCTGGTTCTCCTAGACACTAGTCTGGTTCTCCTGGACATTAGTCTGACGGCTGGTTCTCCTAGACACTAGTCTGACGGCTGGTTCTCCTGGACACTAGTCTGACGGCTGGTTCTCCTAGACAGTAGTCTGGTTCTCCTAGACACTAGTCTGACGGCTGGTTCTCCTAGACACTAGTCTGGTTCTCCTAGACACTAGTCTGGTTCTCCTAGACACTAGTCTGGTTCTCCTAGACACTAGTCTGGTTCTCCTAGACACTAGTCTGGTTCTACTAGACACTAGTCTGACGGCTGGTTCTCCTAGACGCTAGTCTGACGGCTGGTTCTCCTGGACACTAGTCTGACGGCTGGTTCTCCTAGACACTAGTCTGACGGCTGGTTCTCCTAGACACTAGTCTGACGGCTGGTTCTCCTAGACGCTACTCTGAAGGCTGGTTCTCCTAGACACTAGTCTGACGGCTGGTTCTCCTAGACACTAGTCTGACGGCTGGTTCTCCTAGACGCTAGTCTGACGGCTGGTTCTCCTAGACACTAGTCTGACGGCTGGTTCTCCTAGACGCTAGTCTGGTTCTCCTAGACACTAGTCTGACGGCTGGTTCTCCTAGACACTAGTCTGACGGCTGGTTCTCCTAGACACTAGTCTGACGGCTGGTTCTCCTAGACACTAGTCTGACGGCTGGTTCTCCTAGACACTAGTCTGACGGCTGGTTCTCCTAGACACTAGTCTGACGGCTGGTTCTCCTAGACACTAGTCTGACGGCTGGTTCTCCTAGACACTAGTCTGACGGCTGGTTCTCCTAGACACTAGTCTGACGGCTGGTTCTCCTAGACACTAGTCTGACGGCTGGTTCTCCTGGCCACTAGTCTGGTTCTCCTGGACACTAGTCTGACGGCTGGTTCTCCTGGACACTAGTCTGACGGCTGGTTCTCCTGATGCCCTTTGTTTTGTCTGGTTCCCTGTTTCCTTCCTCACTCACTCCCCCTTCCTTACTCTCCTTGTCCTCACTGGGGCCACCTTGTTCCCTAACCCCTTGTTCCCTAACCCCTTGTTTCCTCTCCTCTAGGCACCAAGGTGGTGGCTCGCTGTCTGAAGCTAATCAAACCCTATGTGAGGAAGGAGTTGGTCGAGGCTGAGGATGATGATGATAACGACGATGATGATGGGGGAGGAGCAAATAGGAAGACCGTCCCCACAGAGGGGCGGATCATGGAGAGAGACTTACTTTCACAGGCCTATGGGATCAGTACGTTCTGGTTTGCTCTTTTCTTATTGGCCAAAATATTGATGTAGAAATAGATACATTTTCCTTTTTTTTTTTTTTAAAGACCGGGAACGGTTCCATTTCTGATTGGTCGAATGTCTTACTCTCTGCTTTGCGATTGGCTGATCTAGTCGTGTCCTGCGGGACCAAGGGCATCTCTCAGAGTGCGTTGCGTGCGAGGATGTGCATCGGCAAGCTGGAGTCTCGTATGATCTGCCGACTGCTGGAGAGGACAGACATGATCAAGGTAAAGTCTGTCTGTGTGTCTGTGTGTGTCTGTGTGTGTCTGTGTGTGTCTCCGTGTGTGTCTCCGTGTGTGTCTCCGTGTGTGTCTCCGTGTGTGTCTCCGTGTGTGTCTCCGTGTGTGTCTCCGTGTGTGTCTCCGTGTGTCTCTGTGTGTGTCTCTGTGTGTGTCTCTGTGTGTGTCTCTGTGTGTGTCTCTGTGTGTGTCTCTGTGTGTGTCTCCTTGTGTGTGTGTGTGTGTCTGTCTGTCTGTCTGTCTGTCTGTCTGTCTGTCTGTCTGTCTGTCTGTCTGTCTGTCTGTCTGTCTGTCTGTCTGTCTGTCTGTCTGTCTGTCTGTCTGTCTGTCATTGAACTGTGTCTGTCTGTCTGTCTGTCATTGAACTGTGTCTGTCTGTCTGTCTGTCATTGAACTGTGTCTGTCTGTCTGTCTGTCTGTCTGTCTGTCTGTCTGTCTGTCTGTCTGTCTGTCTGTCTGTCTGTCTGTCTGTCTGTCTGTCTGTCTGTCTGTCTGTCTGTCTGTCTGTCATTTAACTCTGTCTGTCTGTCTGTCTGTCTGTCTGTCTGTCTGTCTGTCTGTCTGTCTGTCTGTCTGTCTGTCTGTCTGTCATTGAACTGTGTCTGTCTGTCTGTCTGTCTGTCTGTCTGTCTGTCTGTCTGTCTGTCTGTCTGTCTGTCTGTCTGTCTGTCTGTCTGTCTGTCTGTCATTGAACTGTGTCTGTCTGTCTGTCTGTCTGTCTGTCTGTCTGTCTGTCTGTCTGTCTGTCTGTCTGTCTGTCTGTCTGTCTGTCTGTCTGTCTGTCTGTCATTTAACTCTGTCTGTCTGTCATTTAACTCTGTCTGTCTGTCTGTCTGTCTGTCTGTCTGTCTGTCTGTCTGTCTGTCTGTCTGTCTGTCTGTCTGTCTGTCTGTCTGTCTGTCTGTCTGTCTGTCTGTCTGTCTGTCTGTCTGTCTGTCATTGAACTCTGTCTGTCTGTCTGTCTGTCTGTCTGTCTGTCTGTCTGTCTGTCTGTCTGTCTGTCTGTCTGTCTGTCTGTCTGTCTGTCTGTCTGTCTGTCATTGAACTGTGCCTGTCTGTCTGTCTGTCTGTCTGTCTGTCTGTCTCTGTCTGTCTGTCTGTCTGTCTGTCTGTCTCTGTCTGTCTGTCTGTCTCTGTCTGTCTGTCTGTCTGTCATTGAAGTCTGTCTGTCTGTCTGTCTGTCTGTCTGTCTGTCTGTCTGTCTGTCTGTCTGTCATTGAACTGTCTGTCTGTCATTGAACTGTCTGTCTGTCTGTCGTTGAACTGTCTGTCTGTCGTTGAGCTGTGTCTGTCTGTCTGTCGTTGAGCTGTGTCTGTCTGTCTGTCGTTGAGCTGTGTCTGTCTGTCTGTCGTTGAGCTGTGTCTGTCTGTCTGTCATTGAGCTGTGTCTGTCTGTCATTGAGCTGTGTCTGTCTGTCATTGAGCTGTGTCTGTCTGTCCTTCTGTCTGTCATTGAGCTGTGTCTGTCATTGAGCTGTGTCTGTCTGTCTGTCATTGAGCTGTGTCTGTCTGTCATTGAGCTTGTGTCTGTCTGTCTGTCATTGAGTTGTGTCTGTCTGTCGTTGAGCTGTGTCTGTCCGTCATGTAAATGTCATTTTTCCCATGTTTTATATATTTTTTTATAATGAAATAGACAATAGTGTGTGTTGTCCTTGTGTCCCTCAGGGTATAATAGAATAGACAATAGTGTGTGTTGTCCTTGTGTCCGTCACCTCAGGGTATAATAGAATAGACAATAGTGTGTGTTGTCCTTGTGTCCGTCACCTCAGGGTATAATAGAATAGACAATAGTGTGTGTTGTCCTTGTGTCCCTCAGGGTATAATAGAATAGACAATAGTGTGTGTTGTCCTTGTGTCCGTCAGGGTTTCATGGAAGACGAGGGTCGTCAGAGGACCACTAAGTACCTCGGCCATCTGCACGTCGACGAGTCCGATCTGCTTCGACATCTGGTGAAAGAGCAGGAGCGATCAGACCGGCTTCGCACTGTAGGGGGAGGAGGGGAAGGAGAGGGGGCCCCCCAAACCCCAGCACAGGCCACCCTAAAAACACCAGCTACCACAAAGACTCGGCCTACACCAAAAACACCATCGCTTCTGGAACCTCTGGGAAACACTGAGGGAGAGGAGGAGAGAGAGAGGGACGAGGAAGACGAAGACTGGGAAGTCGAGAAGAAAGGGAAGAAGGGAGCGAAGAAGAAAAATGCAAAACAAAAGAAAGTGGGCAAGATGTCTCTCCTGAAGCCGTCCAAACTCCACTTCCTGGTAGCTCATCACTCTGCACCTATCACGAGTAAGGACCCAACACCTTAAACACTGACCAAACTCCACTTCCTGGTAGCTCATCACTCTGCACCTATCACGAGTAAGGACCCAACACCTTAAATACTGACCTAACACTGACCCAACACATTAAATACTGACCTAACTCCACTTCCTGGTAGCTCATCACTCTGCACCTATCACGAGTAAGGACCCAACACCTTAAATACTGACCCAACACTGACCCAACACATTAAATACTGACCTAACTCCACTTCCTGGTAGCTCATCACTCTGCACCTATCACGAGTAAGGACCCAACACCTTAAATACTGATCCAACACCTTAAATACTGACCCAACATCTTAAATACTGACCCAACACCTTAAACACTGACCCAAGACCTTAAATACTGACCCAAGACCTTAAATACTGACCCAACACCTTAAATACTGACCCAACACCTTAAATACTGACCTAACACCTTAAATACTGACCCAACACCGACCTAACACCTTAAATACTGACCCAACACCTTAAATACTGACCTAACTCTACTTCCTGGTACCTCATCACTCTGCACCCATCACGAGTAAGTACCCAACACCTTAAACACTGACCCAACACCTTAAATACTGACCCAACACCTTAAATACTGACCCAACACCGACCTAACACCTTAAATACTGACCCAACACCTTAAATACTGACCTAACTCTACTTCCTGGTACCTCATCACTCTGCACCCACCCTAACACCCAATTCCCTACCCCTTAGCATCCTGTAGGGGTTCAATCTAACTGAAGCTCATTTAAGATTTCATCTCCGTTTACAGTGCATTCAGACCCCTTCACCTTTTCCCGCATTTTACAGCCTTATTCTAAAATAATAATAAATAAATAAAAATCCCTCATCAGTCTCCACACAACACTCCATAATGACAAAGTACCTCATCACTCTGCACCCAACACAAATCCCTCATCAGTCTCCACACAACACTCCATAATGACAAAGTACCTCATCACTCTGCACCCAACACAAATCCCTCATCAGTCTCCACACAACACTCCATAATGACAAAGTACCTCATCACTCTGCACCCAACACAAATCGCTCATCAGTCTCCACACAACACTCCATAATGACAAAGTACCTCATCACTCTGCACCCAACACAAATCCCTCATCAGTCTCCACACAACACTCCATAATGACAAAGTACCTCATCACTCTGCACCCAACACAAATCCCTCATCAGTCTCCACACAACACTCCATAATGACAAAGTACCTCATCACTCTGCACCCAACACAAATCCCTCATCAGTCTCCACACAACACTCCATAATGACAAAGTACCTCATCACTCTGCACCCAACACAAATCCCTCATCAGTCTCCACACAACACTCCATAATGACAAAGTACCTCATCACTCTGCACCCAACACAAATCCCTCATCAGTCTCCACACAACACTCCATAATGACAAAGTACCTCATCACTCTGCACCCAACACAAATCCCTCATCAGTCTCCACACAACACTCCATAATGACAAAGTACCTCATCACTCTGCACCCAACACAAATCCCTCAGTCTCCACACAACACTCCATAATGACAAAGTACCTCATCACTCTGCACCCAACACAAATCCCTCATCAGTCTCCACACAACACTCCATAATGACAAAGTACCTCATCACTCTGCACCCAACACAAATCCCTCATCAGTCTCCACACAACACTCCATAATGACAAAGTACCTCATCACTCTGCACCCAACACAAATCCCTCATCAGTCTCCACACAACACTCCATAATGACAAAGTACCTCATCACTCTGCACCCAACACAAATCCCTCATCAGTCTCCACACAACACTCCATAATGACAAAGTACCTCATCACTCTGCACCCAACACAAATCCCTCATCAGTCTCCACACAACACTCCATAATGACAAAGTACCTCATCACTCTGCACCCAACACAAATCCCTCATCAGTCTCCACACAACACTCCATAATGACAAAGTACCTCATCACTCTGCACCCAACACAAATCCCTCATCAGTCTCCACACAACACTCCATAATGACAAAGTACCTCATCACTCTGCACCCAACACAAATCCCTCATCAGTCTCCACACAACACTCCATAATGACAAAGTACCTCATCACTCTGCACCCAACACAAATCCCTCATCAGTCTCCACACAACACTCCATAATGACAAAGTACCTCATCACTCTGCACCCAACACAAATCCCTCATCAGTCTCCACACAACACTCCATAATGACAAAGTACCTCATCACTCTGCACCCAACACAAATCCCTCATCAGTCTCCACACAACACTCCATAATGACAAAGTACCTCATCACTCTGCACCCAACACAAATCCCTCATCAGTCTCCACACAACACTCCATAATGACAAAGTACCTCATCACTCTGCACCCAACACAAATCCCTCATCAGTCTCCACACAACACTCCATAATGACAAAGTACCTCATCACTCTGCACCCAACACAAATCCCTCATCAGTCTCCACACAACACTCCATAATGACAAAGTACCTCATCACTCTGCACCCAACACAAATCCCTCATCAGTCTCCACACAACACTCCATAATGACAAAGTACCTCATCACTCTGCACCCAACACAAATCCCTCATCAGTCTCCACACAACACTCCATAATGACAAAGTACCTCATCACTCTGCACCCAACACAAATCCCTCATCAGTCTCCACACAACACTCCATAATGACAAAGTACCTCATCACTCTGCACCCAACACAAATCCCTCATCAGTCTCCACACAACACTCCATAATGACAAAGTACCTCATCACTCTGCACCCAACACAAATCCCTCATCAGTCTCCACACAACACTCCATAATGACAAAGTACCTCATCACTCTGCACCCAACACAAATCCCTCATCAGTCTCCACACAACACTCCATAATGACAAAGTACCTCATCACTCTGCACCCAACACAAATCCCTCATCAGTCTCCACACAACACTCCATAATGACAAAGTACCTCATCACTCTGCACCCAACACAAATCCCTCATCAGTCTCCACACAACACTCCATAATGACAAAGTACCTCATCACTCTGCACCCAACACAAATCCCTCATCAGTCTCCACACAACACTCCATAATGACAAAGTACCTCATCACTCTGCACCCAACACAAATCCCTCATCAGTCTCCACACAACACTCCATAATGACAAAGTACCTCATCACTCTGCACCCAACACAAATCCCTCATCAGTCTCCACACAACACTCCATAATGACAAAGTACCTCATCACTCTGCACCCAACACAAATCCCTCATCAGTCTCCACACAACACTCCATAATGACAAAGTACCTCATCACTCTGCACCCAACACAAATCCCTCATCAGTCTCCACACAACACTCCATAATGACAAAGCAAAAACAGGTTATTTAGACATTTCTGCAAAACTGTTTTAAAAAAAAAGACAAAAATATCACATTTACTTAAGAATTCAGACCCTTTACTCAGTACTTTGGCAGCAATTACAGCCTTGAGTCTTCTTGGGTTTGACGCTACAAGCTTGTCACACCTGTATTTGGGGAGTTTCTCCCATTCTTCTCTGCAGATCCTCTCAAGCTCTGTCAGGTTGGATGGGGAGCATCGCTGCACAGCTATCTCAGGTCTCTCCAGAGATGTTCGATCTGGGTTCAATTCCGAGCTCTGGCTGGGCTGCTCAAGGACATTCAGAGACTTTACCCGAAGCCAATCCTGCGCTGTCTTGGCTGTGTGCTTTAGGGTCGTTATCCTGTTGGAAGGTGAACCTTCACCCCAGTCTGAGGTCCTGAGCGCTCTGGAGCAGGTTTTCATCAAGGGTTTCTCTGTACTTTTCTCTCTTCATCTTTCCCTCGATCCTGACTAGTCTCCCAGTCCCTGTCACTGAAAAACATCCCCACAGCATGATGCTGCCACCACCATGCTTCACCGTAGGGATGCTGCCACCACCATGCTTCACTGTATGGATTGTAGGTTTCCTTCAGATGTGACACTTGGCATTCAGGCCAAAGAGTTCAATCTTGGTATCATCAGCCCAGAGAATCTTGTTTTACATGGGAGTCTTCTGAGAGTCTTTACATACCTTTTGGCCAACTCCAAGCGGGCTGTTGTGAGCCTTTTACTGAGGAGTGGCTTCCGTCTGGCCACTCTACCATAAAGGCCTGATTGGTGGAGTGCTGCAGAGATGGTTGTCCTTCTGGAAGGTTCTCCCACCTCCATAGAGGAACTCTGGACGCCCAGTCATTGACCGTCAGGTTCTTGGTTACCTCCCTGACCAAGGCCCTTCTCCTCTGATTGCTCAGTTTGCCCGGGGCGGCCAGCTCTTGGAAGAGTCTTGGTGGTTCCAAACGTCTTCCATTTTAGAATGATGGAGGCCATTGTGTTCTTGGGGACCTTCAATGCTGCAGACATTGTTTGGTACCCTTCCCTACATCTGTGCCTCGACACGATCCTGTCTCGGAGCTCTATGGACAATTCCTTCGACCTCATGGCTTGGTTTTTGCTCTGACATGCACTGTCAACTGTGGGACCTTATATAGACAGGTGTGTGCCTTTCCAAATCATGTCCAATCAATTGAATTTACCACAGGTGCACAACAATCAAGTTGTAGAAAGGTCTCAAGGGTAATCAATGGAAACAGGATGCAACAGGAGCTGAATTTAGACTCATAGCAAAGAGTCTGAGTACTTATGTAAATAATAATAATAATAATATATGCCATTTAGCAGACGCTTTTATCCAAAGCGACTTACAGTCATGTGTGCATACATTCTACGTATGGGTGATCCCGGGAATCGAACCCACTATCCTGGCGTTACAAGCGCCATGCTCTACCAACTGAGCTACAGAAGGACCATTATTATATTATTATATTATTATTATATTATATTAAATAACGTATTTCTGTTTTTACATTTCTAAAAACCTATTTTCGCGTTGTCATTATGGGGTATTGTGATGTCATTATGGGGTATTGTGATGTCATTATGGGTTATTGTGATGTCATTATGGGTTATTGTGATGTCATTATGGGTTATTGTGATGTCATTATGGGTGTAGATTCAAGATAGTAGATTGAATTTTAAAAAATCAATTTTTAGAACAAGGCTGTAACAAAATGTGGAAAAAGTGAAGGAGTCTGAATACTTTCTGAAAGTACTGAACCTGTTCAGAACGTTGAGATGGAGAACAGATATGATTGGCTGTCAGGTAGAATAGGGAACCTGTTCAGAACGTTGAGATGGAGAACAGATATGATTGGCTGTCAGGTAGAATAGGGAACCTGTTCAGAACGTTGAGATGGAGAACAGATATGATTGGCTGTCAGGTAGAATAGGGAACCTGTTCAGAACGTTGAGATGGAGAACAGATATGATTGGCTGTCAGGTAGAATAGGGAACCTGTTCAGAACGTTGAGATGGAGAACAGATATGATTGGCTGTCAGGTAGAATAGGGAACCTGTTCAGAACGTTGAGATGGAGAACAGATATGATTGGCTGTCAGGTAGAATAGGGAACCTGTTCAGAACGTTGAGATGGAGAACAGATATGATTGGCTGTCAGGTAGAATAGGGAACCTGTTCAGAACGTTGAGATGGAGAACAGATATGATTGGCTGTCAGGTAGAATAGGGAACCTGTTCAGAACGTTGAGATGGAGAACAGATATGATTGGCTGTCAGGTAGAATAGGGAACCTGTTCAGAACGTTGAGATGGAGAACAGATATGATTGGCTGTCAGGTAGAATAGGGAACCTGTTCAGAACGTTGAGATGGAGAACAGATATGATTGGCTGTCAGGTAGAATAGGGAACCTGTTCAGAACGTTGAGATGGAGAACAGATATGATTGGCTGTCAGGTAGAATAGGGAACCTGTTCAGAACGTTGAGATGGAGAACAGATATGATTGGCTGTCAGGTAGAATAGGGAACCTGTTCAGAACGTTGAGATGGAGAACAGATATGATTGGCTGTCAGGTAGAATAGGGAACCTGTTCAGAACGTTGAGATGGAGAACAGATATGATTGGCTGTCAGGTAGAATAGGGAACCTGTTCAGAACGTTGAGATGGAGAACAGATATGATTGGCTGTCAGGTAGAATAGGGAACCTGTTCAGAACGTTGAGATGGAGAACAGATATGATTGGCTGTCAGGTAGAATAGGGAACCTGTTCAGAACGTTGAGATGGAGAACAGATATGATTGGCTGTCAGGTAGAATAGGGAACCTGTTCAGAACGTTGAGATGGAGAACAGATATGATTGGCTGTCAGGTAGAATAGGGAACCTGTTCAGAACGTTGAGATGGAGAACAGATATGATTGGCTGTCAGGTAGAATAGGGAACCTGTTCAGAACGTTGAGATGGAGAACAGATATGATTGGCTGTCAGGTAGAATAGGGAACCTGTTCAGAACGTTGAGATGGAGAACAGATATGATTGGCTGTCAGGTAGAATAGGGAACCTGTTCAGAACGTTGAGATGGAGAACAGATATGATTGGCTGTCAGGTAGAATAGGGAACCTGTTCAGAACGTTGAGATGGAGAACAGATATGATTGGCTGTCAGGTAGAATAGGGAACCTGTTCAGAACGTTGAGATGGAGAACAGATATGATTGGCTGTCAGGTAGAATAGGGAACCTGTTCAGAACGTTGAGATGGAGAACAGATATGATTGGCTGTCAGGTAGAATAGGGAACCTGTTCAGAACGTTGAGATGGAGAACAGATATGATTGGCTGTCAGGTAGAATAGGGAACCTGTTCAGAACGTTGAGATGGAGAACAGATATGATTGGCTGTCAGGTAGAATAGGGAACCTGTTCAGAACGTTGAGATGGAGAACAGATATGATTGGCTGTCAGGTAGAATAGGGAACCTGTTCAGAACGTTGAGATGGAGAACAGATATGATTGGCTGTCAGGTAGAATAGGGAACCTGTTCAGAACGTTGAGATGGAGAACAGATATGATTGGCTGTCAGGTAGAATAGGGAACCTGTTCAGAACGTTGAGATGGAGAACAGATATGATTGGCTGTCAGGTAGAATAGTGAACCTGTTCAGAACGTTGAGATGGAGAACAGATATGATTGGCTGTCAGGTAGAATAGGGAACCTGTTCAGAACGTTGAGATGGAGAACAGATATGATTGGCTGTCAGGTAGAATAGGGAACCTGTTCAGAACGTTGAGATGGAGAACAGATATGATTGGCTGTCAGGTAGAATAGGGAACCTGTTCAGAACGTTGAGATGGAGAACAGATATGATTGGCTGTCAGGTAGAATAGGGAACCTGTTCAGAACGTTGAGATGGAGAACAGATATGATTGGCTGTCAGGTAGAATAGGGAACCTGTTCAGAACGTTGAGATGGAGAACAGATATGATTGGCTGTCAGGTAGAATAGGGAACCTGTTCAGAACGTTGAGATGGAGAACAGATATGATTGGCTGTCAGGTAGAATAGGGAACCTGTTCAGAACGTTGAGATGGAGAACAGATATGATTGGCTGTCAGGTAGAATAGGGAACCTGTTCAGAACGTTGAGATGGAGAACAGATATGATTGGCTGTCAGGTAGAATAGGGAACCTATTCAGAACGTTGAGATGGAGAACAGATATGATTGGCTGTCAGGTAGAATAGGGAACCTGTTCAGAACGTTGAGATGGAGAACAGATATGATTGGCTGTCAGGTAGAATAGGGAACCTGTTCAGAACGTTGAGATGGAGAACAGATATGATTGGCTGTCAGGTAGAATAGGGAACCTGTTCAGAACGTTGAGATGGAGAACAGATATGATTGGCTGTCAGGTAGAATAGGGAACCTGTTCAGAACGTTGAGATGGAGAACAGATATGATTGGCTGTCAGGTAGAATAGGGAACCTGTTCAGAACGTTGAGATGGAAAGGTTTGTTGGAGAACAGATATGATTGGTTGTCAGGTAGAATAGGGAACCTGTTCAGAACGTTGAGATGGAAAGGTTTGTTGGAGAACAGATATGATTGGCTGTCAGGTAGAATAGGGAACCTGTTCAGAACGTTGATGGAAAGGTTTGTTGGAGAACAGATATGATTGGCTGTCAGGTAGAATAGGGAACCTGTTCAGAATGTTGAGATGGAAAGGTTTGCTGGAGAACAGATATGATTGGCTGTCAGGTAGAATAGGGAACCTGTTCAGAACGTTGAGATAGAAAGGTTTGTTGGAGAACAGATATGATTGGCTGTCAGGTAGAATAGGGAACCTGTTCAGAACGTTGAGATAGAAAGGTTTGTTGGAGAACAGATATGATTGGCTGTCAGGTAGAATAGGGAACCTGTTCAGAACGTTGAGATAGAAAGGTTTGTTGGAGAACAGATATGATTGGCTGTCAGGTAGAATAGGGAACCTGTTCAGAACGTTGAGATAGAAAGGTTTGTTGGAGAACAGATATGATTGGCTGTCAGGTAGAATAGGGAACCTGTTCAGAACGTTGAGATAGAAAGGTTTGTTGGAGAACAGATATGATTGGCTGTCAGGTAGAATAGGGAACCTGTTCAGAACGTTGAGATAGAAAGGTTTGTTGGAGAACAGATATGATTGGCTGTCAGGTAGAATAGGGAACCTGTTCAGAACGTTGAGATGGAGAACAGATATGATTGGCTGTCAGGTAGAATAGGGAACCTGTTCAGAACGTTGAGATGGAAAGGTTTGCTGGAGAACAGATATGATTGGCTGTCAGGTAGAATAGGGAACCTGTTCAGAACGTTGAGATAGAAAGGTTTGTTGGAGAACAGATATGATTGGCTGTCAGGTAGAATAGGGAACCTGTTCAGAACGTTGAGATGGAGAACAGATATGATTGGCTGTCAGGTAGAATAGGGAACCTGTTCAGAACGTTGAGATGGAAAGGTTTGTTGGAGAACAGATATGATTGGTTGTCAGGTAGAATAGAGATGGAAACATTGGTTGTAGAACAGATATGATTGGCTGTCAGGTAGAATAGAGATGGAAACATTTGTTGTAGAACAGATATGATTGGCTGTCAGATAGAATAGAGATGGAAACATTGGTTGGAGAACAGATATGATTGGTTGTCAGGTAGAATAGAGATCGAAACATTGGTTGTAGAACAGATATGATTGGCTGTCAGGTAGAATAGAGATGGAAACATTGGTTGTAGAACAGATATGATTGGCTGTCAGGTAGAATAGAGATGGAAACATTGGTTGTAGAACAGATATGATTGGCTGTCAGGTAGAATAGAGATCGAAACATTGGTTGTAGAACATATGATTGGCTGTCAGGTAGAATAGAGATCGAAACATTGGTTGTAGAACAGATATGATTGGCTGTCAGGTAGAATAGAGATCGAAACATTGGTTGTAGAACAGATATGATTGGCTGTCAGGTAGAATAGAGATGGAAACATTGGTTGTAGAACAGATATGATTGGCTGTCAGGTAGAATAGAGATGGAAACATTGGTTGGAGAACAGATATGATTGGCTGTCAGGTAGAATAGAGATGGAAACATTGGTTGGAGAACAGATATGATTGGCTGTCAGGTAGAATAGAGATGGAAACATTGGTTGGAGAACAGATATGATTGGCTGTCAGGTAGAATAGAGATGGAAACATTGGTTGGAGAACAGATATGATTGGCTGTCAGGTAGAATAGAGATGGAAACATTGGTTGTAGAACAGATATGATTGGCTGTCAGGTAGAATAGAGATGGAAACATTGGTTGTAGAACAGATATGATTGGCTGTCAGGTAGAATAGAGATGGAAACATTGGTTGTAGAACAGATATGATTGGCTGTCAGGTAGAGGAATTGTATCAGATCTATTTCTATCTGTGATGTTTCACGCCCCTAAATATGCCCCTGCTTTCACTTGCCTCCTACCACGCCCCCTACCAAAGGTGGAGCCAATCAGGAGCCAGAGCTGGAATCTTGGCTCAGCCCAGTTGAGGAGGAGGAGTCAAAATTCGGTCCTGACGTTTCATTGGACCAGACGGGGAGTATGTTCGCAGGCAACAGCCAAGCGGAGGACAGCGTCACGGTCATCGAGGACATCCCCAGTCAGAAGGTGAGGCTGTGTGTCTCTCGAACATGATGATGTAGAGATGTCTTTAAATCGAGTGCAGTGAATTCCCTGTTTGAATCCCTGTTACCCTCCCCCGTCTCTCCCCCTCCCCCGTCTCTCCCCTCCCCCGTCTCTCCCCCTCCCCGTCTCTCCCCCTCCCCGTCTCTCCCCCTCCCACGTCTCTGCTGGGTCAGGAGCACCACCGCCAGACGTACCGCCTGCTGAAGAGGAAGAACGTGATTGTGGAAGCTGTTCAGAGCCTCAAGATCATAGAGGGCCTCTTCACGTCAGTCACACCACTTCCTGTCTCACTGGGATTTGTTGTTAAAAAATTTAAATAAAAAAAATCTCAATCTGATTATATTGTTCTTCTCATCCCCCTCCTTTCTGTCCCTCCTCCCTCTCCCTCTCCCTCTCTCTGTCTCTCTCCCTGTCTCTCTCTCTGTCTCTCTCTCTGTCTCTCTCTCTGTCCCTCTCTCTGTCCCTCTCTCTGTCCCTCTCTCTGTCCCTCTCTCTGTCCCTCTCTCTGTCCCTCTCTCTGTCTCTCTCTCTCGGTCCCTCTCTCTCTCGGTCCCTCTCTCTCTCGGTCCCTCTCTCTCTCTGTCCCTCTCTCTCTCTGTCCCTCTCTCTCTCTGTCCCTCTCTCTGTCTCTCTCTCTCTGTCCCTCTCTCTCTGTCTCTCTCTCTGTCTCTCTCTCTCTGTCTCTCTCTCTCTGTCCCTCTCTGTCCCTCTCTGTCCCTCTCTCTGTCCCTCTCTCTGTCCCTCTCTCTGTCCCTCTCTCTGTCCCTCTCTCTGTCTCTCTCTCTGTCTCTCTCTCTGTCCCTCTCTCTGTCTCTCTCTCTCTGTCCCTCTTCTCTGTCCCTCTCTCCCTCCTCTCTGTCCCTCTCTCTGTCCCTCTCTCTGTCCCTCTCTCTGTCTCTCTCTCTGTCCCTCTCTCCCTCCCCCTCCTCTCTGTCCCTCTCTCCCTCCCCCTCCTCTCTGTCCCTCTCTCCCTCCCCCTCCTCCCTCTCTCTGTCCCTCTCTCTGTCTCTCTCTCTGTCTCTCTCTCTGTCCCTCTCTCTGTCCCTCTCTCTGTCCCTCTCTCTGTCCCTCTCTCTGTCCCTCTCTCTGTCCCTCTCTCTGTCCCTCTCTCTGTCCCTCTCTCTGTCCCTCTCTCTGTCCCTCTCTCTCTGTCTCTCCCTCTGTCCCTCCCTCTGTCCCTCCCTCTGTCCCTCTCTCTGTCCCTCTCTCTGTCCCTCTCTCTGTCCCTCTCTCTGTCTCTCTCTCTGTCCCTCTCTCTGTCTCTCTCTCTGTCTCTCTCTCTCTCTGTCTCTCTCTCTGTCTCTCTCTCTATCCCTCCCTCTGTCCCTCTCTCTGTCCCTCTCTCTGTCCCTCTCTCTGTCTCTCTCTCTGTCCCTCTCTCTGTCTCTCTCTCTCTCCCTCTCTCTGTCTCTCTCTCTGTCTCTCTCTCTCTCCCTCTCTCTGTCCCTCTCTGTCTCTCTCTATCTCTCTCTCTCTGTCCCTCTCTCTGTCCCTCTCTCCCTCTCCCTCTCTCTCTCTGTCCCTCTCTCTGTCCCTCTCTCTCTCTCTCTCTGTCTCTCTCTCCCCTCTCCCTCTCTCCCCTCCTCTCTCTCTCCCCTCCTCTCTTCCTCTCTGTCCCTCTCTCCCCTCCTCTCTCTCTCTCTCTCTCTCTCTCTCTCTCTCTCTCTCTCTCTCTCTCTCTCTCTCTCTCTCTCTCTCTCTCTCTCTCTCTCTCCCCCCTCCCCCTCCTCCCTCTCCTCTCTTCCTCTCTGTCCCTCTAGAATCCAGAGGTTGGTTCAGGATGAGGAGAAGCTAGATGGTGTGAACACTAAGTGTTGTAGGAAGTCTATCCTGCGTCTCATCAGATCTCTGTCTAAAGAGGGAATGCTCAAACTGTTCAGAACCACTGTTATACAGGACGGAGTCAGCAAGAAGGTACACACACACTGCACTCACACACACACACTGCACACACACACACACTGCACTCACACACTGCACTCACACACACACTGCACTCACACACACACACACTCACACACACACACACACTACACACACTGCACTCACACTACACACACTGCACATACACTCACACACACACACTGCGCGCACACTCACACTGCGCACACTCACACTGCGCACACACACACTGCGCACACACACACTGCGCACACACACACACACTGCGCGCACACACACACACACACTGCGCACAAACTGCACACACACACACACTGCGCACACCGGACACACGTGCACACACACCGGATATAAACAGACATAATTCACACAGTGCATTTACAGCTTGTTACCATGACTACACACCTATAGATGAAATATTCAACTAGTTTCTCTAACAGTTTATCACTTTGTCTTCTCTCCTCCCTCTCTCCTCCCTCTCTCCTCCCCCTCTCTCTCCCCCCTCTCTCCCCCCCTCTCTCCTCCCCCTCTCTCCTCCCCCTCTCTCCTCCCCCTCTCTCCTCCCCCCTCTCTCCTCCCCCTCTCTCCTCCCCTCCCCTCTCCTCCCCCTCCCCCCCTCTCCTGCCCCTCCCTCTCCTGCCCCTCCCTCTCCTGCCCCTCCCTCTCCTGCCCCTCCCTCTCCTGCCCCTCCCTCTCCTGCCCCTCCCTCTCCTGCCCCTCCCTCTCCTGCCCCTCCCTCTCCTGCCCCTCCCTCCTGCCCCTCTCTCCTGCCCCTCTCTCCTGCCCCTCTCTCCTGCCCCTCTCTCCCTGCCCCTCTCCCTGCCCTCTCGCCTGCCCCTCTCGCCTGCCCCTCTCGCCTGCCCCTCTCGCCTGCCCCTCTCGCTGCCCCCTCTCTGCCCCTCTCCCTGCCCCTCATCTCCCCTCCCCCTCCTCCCTCCCTCTCCTCCCCCTCCTCTCCTCCCCTCCCCCTCCCTTCTCCCTCCCCTCCCCTCTCTCCCCCCTCCCCCTCCCCCTCCTCTCCTCCCCCTCCTCTCCCCCCCCCTCCCCCCCCCCCCTCCTCTCCTCCCCCTCCTCTCCTCCCCCTCCCTCTCCTCCCCCCCTCCTCTCCCTCTCCCCCTCCCCTCCTCTCCCCCCCTCTCCTCCCCCTCCTCTCCCTCTCCCCTCCCCTCTCCTCCCCTCTCCTCCTCTCCCCCCTCCCTCTCCTCTCCCCACTCCCCTCTCCTCTCCTCCCCCTCTCATACTCCCTCTCCCCCTCCCCCTACTCTCCTCCCCCCCTCTCCTCCCCCTCCCCCTCTCTCTCCTCCTCTCCTCCTCCTTCCCCCTCCCTCCTCCCTCTCCCCCTCCCCTCCTCCCCCTCCTCTCCTCCTCCTTCCCCCCCTCCCTCTCCCCTCTCCCCTCCTCTCCTCCCTCCTCTCCTCCTCCTCCTCTCCTCCTCTCCTCCAGGTGGAGTTTATAGTCCACCCCTCTGTCTCTCCTAGTGATGCTTTAGTGAAGTCGGCTATAGAACAGGTCCGCTTCCGCATCTCCAGCTCCTACCCTGCTGCACGGTGAGACAGACAGACAGACAGACAGACAGACAGACAGACAGACAGACAGACAGACAGACAGACAGACAGACAGACAGACAGACAGACAGACAGACAGACAGACAGACAGACAGACACCCTGCTGCACGGTGAGACAGACAGACAGACAGACAGACAGACAGACAGACAGACAGACAGACAGACAGACAGACAGACAGACAGAACATTTTAAGAGTGTGTAAAGACTCCTCTCTCTCTCCATCATCCTCTCTCTCTCCTCTCTCTCTCCATCCTCTCTCTCTCTCCTCTCTCCTCTCTCCATCCTCTCTCTCTCTCTCTCTCTGTCTCTCTCTGTCTCTCTCTCTCTCTGTCTCTCTCTCTCTCTGTCTCTCTCTCTCTCTCTGTCTCTCTCTCTCTCTCTCTCTCTGTCTCTCTCTCTGTCTCTCTCTCTCTCTCTCTCTCTCTCTCTCTCTCTCTCTCTCTGTCTCTCTCTCTCTCTCTCTCTCTCTCTCTCTCTCTCTCTGTCTCTGTCTCTGTCTCTGTCTCTGTCTCTGTCTCTGTCTCTGTCTCTGTCTCTGTCTCTGTCTCTGTCTCTGTCTCTCTCTCTCTCTCTCTCTCTCTCTCTCTCTCTCTCTCTCTGTCTCTCTCTCTCTCTCTGTCTCTCTCTCTCTCTCTCTCTCTGTCTCTCTGTCTCTGTCTCTGTCTCTCTGTCTCTGTCTCTGTCTCTGTCTCTGTCTCTGTCTCTCTCCATCCTCTCTCTGTCTCTCTCTGTCTCTCTCTGTCTCTCTCTGTCTCTCTCTGTCTCTCTCTGTCTCTCTGTCTCTCTGTCTCTCTGTCTCTCTGTCTCTCTGTCTCTCTGTCTCTCTCTCTCTCTGTCTCTCCTCTCTCCCATCCTCTCTCTCTCTCCATCCTCTCTC